>NC_081419.1:132439523-132715389 GCF_949786415.1 Peromyscus eremicus | reverse complement strand
TGAAGGGGATTCCACATATGTAAGTGACCAGTGCTCTCTAAGAATGCTGAGGTCATGGAAGATGGGGTGGCATGCAGCACAGCAGAACGGATGGGGCAGCTATGAAGGCACAGTGACGTGTTGGGTCCTGGGCAGGTTCACAGAAGAGAGAAAGAACGTTAAAAGAAAAACTTCTGACATTTCAGTAAGGAGTGGAAGGAATGTGGCTGTACATACTAAGACTGGCATTGGGCTTTAGGTATCTGTCATAGTGGATGTGAACTTTCTGGTTTTGATGATTATGCTATGGATATAGGGAAAAAAACCCTGGAATAAACTGCATGATTTGGATATGAGAACTTTGTGTACTATTTTCATCATTTTTTTTTTCAAAATGTAAGCATTTCAAAATATAAACGCAATTACAGGACACAGACAATACCATCCCTGTAACATGGCATTCACAAGATGATGTTCTATTTGGTACAAAGCCAACCAGAAACTGAAGAGATAAAATAGTATCTAAGGCCCTTGTGACAAGAGAGACAGGGAGAGAGGAGACAGAGACAGTCTGTGAAATTTACTACAAGAAACAGAATCTGTGGGCCAGTGAGATGGTTCAGTGGATGAAGGTGCTTGCTGCAAAAATATGGTGACTTGAGTTTGATCCCCAGAATCCACATAAAGGAGAGAATGGGTGCTACGAGGTTGTCCTTGATACACACACACACACACACACACACACACACACACACACACATACACACACACACGCTAAAAACAATCATGACAATTTTAAAAGAAATAGACTTTTCTAACTTTATCCTCCAATCAAACATCTCTCCACCAAATAGTATTATCTGCACAGCATCTCATTAAATACAAACAAAACTAGTCAATGTTGACATTTTAAGGCTACAGTCAATGGCAGAAAGAGTTAGGAGCTGTGATTTTTTTCCAATGTTTTAGGCTAGAGAAGCATGTGTGCCAGATGCAATGGGAAGGAGATGGGATGGGCTGTAGACAGGGTGAGCGGCAGTGGGAAACCGAACAGAGGTTCAGCCACTTACCTTTAGATTCACAGAGAACCAGATCGCTGTGACCACAGGTCAGCAGAGAAGTAGAAACTCCCCCATCTCCTCAGGAGGAGTGAATGGAAGCAGTTTTCTCTCCCAAACTGAAGGAAGAAGGTGCAGAAAAGCAAATCAGCTGGTAGAAGCTGCTGTGGGCTGCTTTGTAACCTGTTCCTGCCTGGCCCTTAAACCCATCCTGGATGCCAGCTCTGAACTCCCCCCATGGGACCACCCCCTAGAGTCCTCAAACCTTTCCATCGGCCATCGCCTCTGCTCCTTTCTGTGATCCACCCCAGGCTTTGCAGAAGGTGCCCTCAGGTGGGTGCTGTGCACCCTGTGCTCCATAAAGCCTCAGCCTAAGCCCTCAGATCTAGCTCTCCATACGGCTTTATCGCAAGAGGATCCTAATGCCCTTCTCTGATTTCCCCAGCCAGACTCAAAGCGTGTCATGTCCTTGAAGGCCACCTCTCTTCTGGGATGGAGACTTAGCTGTGTGTATGTGCCTTTGACCTGTAATGTTCCCTTTTGTACTTGGGTTTTCTTTCCAATTCCATTGACACTGGCAGTAACACCTCTTCATGTAGGCAGTAATCCAATAATTTGGAAAATATGAAAATATGAAAAAATATCTGATCCAGCAGGTGAACATTTCTGGCTGCATTTCTGACTCAGAAACATTTTTTTAGATCATCTTGCCAAGTGTGAGAATTTTACTCAAAGAACATAATCATTTGAAAATGAAACCAGAGGTATAAAAATAATTGCATCTGAAGATGTTTCTGTGTTAGTTTAGTGCACATTATTTAAAAAAAAATGTAAGTAGCATAAATGGCCAACAACAGGGATATGGTTAAGTTAATAAAATTACATCAGCTTGATGGAATAGTATGTAGCCAATAAAAATGGTAATTAGGAACAGAATGAAGAAACTCAACATTTGTTTGTGATAGAATGCTAAGTGAGCAGAGCATAATGCAGAAAGATGCGGGCACTATGAGTAAAACTATAAAAATTATGTCTGCATGTGGGCAAGGTCTGGGGTAAATATGGAAAATGAAAACAGCTTTATTTGGGGGCTTTGTTATTGTTGTTATAATGTCGTTGCGTGGCAAACAAATAACCTTAAAAAGATGAAAGCACTCAAGCCAAATGGGGCACTCTTCTAAGGAAAACAGCACTTATTTTGAGCATCCCTGGTGTGTTTTTATTTCCAGGGGAAAATGCAGCATTTGGAAGAAGGGATTATGCTTCAAATAATGACTGAAACATCCAAAGAAGAACCCTAGTGTTCACTGCTCCAGTACAATGTCCCCGATACCACACTGTGGGGTTTCCCTGCAGAACCTTGCCTAAGTGGGCTCAGTAGATGAGGGGAGGTAATTGAGATGTAGGAATCTCCTTGAGAACCTCTTCAGAAACAGGGGCTAAAATCTCTAGTCACTGAAGATTATGGATCTAATCCCTGTACCTGGAAAACCCTTCCCAACTAACCCACTCCCTTCCCTGTTCCTACCACCAGCTGCAGACATGGGGTCTCTCCTCATTGCTTTTACTTTGCAAAGGTAGGACATGGGAGCTCCAGTTCCTTCCCTGGACATATCTATTACCGCCTTACTGCTAACAACATGAAGGGAAATAGAGTGCTTGAGATCACGTAGGTGGGGAAGGGCAGAGATCAGAATCAAATGTATGTCTGTTTGGCTCAGAACCCCAACTTCCTTCTATCACACCTAGGACTCATGCATTCAGACAATAAACACACAGTTTAGGGTCACGGGGCTCAGCAATTGATCTGAGTGTCGTTAATCGTTGCCTTCTGGTTTGACCTAGTTGGGCTGTGAACCCACATTCTACACCGGATGTGCATGGTTGCATAGTATGAAAGCTATAGCTGAGTTCACTTACATTTATAGACACACATGGAACAGCCTGGTTCAAAACTGTCCCTGCTATTCTCACCACAGAATGAGTCCCCTGATCTGGCACAGAGGGTGTTGATAAGTCTGTCTGTCATGAATCTTAGGGTTCAGACACAAACCAGGAGTAGCTACCTACCTCTTTCACAGCCAGCCAAAGTGTGAGACTATAACCTAAAATATTCCAAAATTCTGGGAGGGATAAAAATGCCATCTGTAAATAGTGTTTCATTTGTCTCATTAAGCATCCATTTCCAAACACAGAAAGATGGCCAGACTTCCTCTTCAATGCAAGAGCTGGCCTGCTGGCAGGAAGGGAAGCCCACACAGCTTTGCAGCAACAAAATAAACATCAAATAAAATGCAAAAAATCCTGATCTTGAAAGTGAGATAAAGCACCAGATGAACACAAACATGGCTAACGGATATGTGAAAGGGTACTCAACATCACTAGTTATCAGGGAAACACAAATTAAGGCCATTTGTGTATGACCTCACCCACACAAGGGTGGTGCTGTTAGGAAGATGAGTAACAACAGGTATTGGTGAGGAGAAAAAGACCCTTCACACTGCTGGAGAAATGTAAGTGGAGCAATCACCATGGAAAACAGTATGGAGTCTCCACAGAAGATTAAAAGTTAGAACTGGACGGGCAAGATGGCTCAGCCAGTAAAGGTGCTTCCCACCAAGCCTGACAACCTGAGTTGGATGCCTGGGACCCACATGGTGGAGGGAGACTAGACTCTGATGTCTACATGTGCACTATGGAGAAGATGGGCAGATATGAGTCTAAGAGAACAGACTCATGGTTACGTAGATGCCACGCACAATGGGGTGAACACCAAAAAGAAATCAGGAATGCTAGGATTTGGCCCTAACAAAATAATTGAGGAAACTCAGGTTCCAGTGCAACAGAGTCATTTGAGTCACAGGGTACCACCCTTGGAATGGATTAACACTGACTCTCAGGAGTAGGTGAGCAGCCTCAGAGAATTGTATTACTCACCAAATGAGCGGGTTGTTGTAAAATGATGTTGCCTGTATGCTTGATCCTCCCTGCACACACTCTCTTCCCCTTCCACTTCTTCACCAAGATGTGATGCAGCCTGGGGAAGGCCCTTACCAAATGCCATATTTGGACTTTTCTAGCTACCAGATCCATGAGCCAAATAAACCTGTTTTCTTTATATCTAACCCTGCACCAAGTATTTTGTCCTAGTACACAAATCAGTTTCAGACAGTGAGTGTGGTAACACAATTTACTAGTTGGTGGTACTATGTGGCAAATGGTGATTGTGTGGGAGACATTAATTGCTCACCACCCCCAAGTTCTTAGACTAAAGAAAAAGACAAATGTGCTGAAGCAGGAGGAGTCTGGTAACACTGATCTTCAGATATCTGAGGAATGTCTTCTCATCCATTCCCTAGTTTACAGTCCTTAAGTCTGCTGCATGGAGAGAAATGAAATGGCAAGGAAGCCGCAATGCCAAATCAAGTTGGTGCCACCTTTCTTTCCCCCAGCCAATGACTCATTTCCTTGTATACACTTGCCTGCTCTCTACTTCTCCTTTGTGCCTCTTTACATATTTCTTCAGAGAATGTGTCTCGAGGCAGCACCAAAACTCAATAGAGCAGGGTGGTACTGCCAATATGAAGCTGACCACACAAAGCAAACATGGTCTTGGACCTCAGGAACGGTTTTAGAACTTAAAGATGTCCATATATCTCAAAAATTCTACATTCAATGCGAGGCTAAGCCTTGGTACCTGCACCAGGAAGGATATGCAGATATATTGAGTGCACACATACATACACCAGTTCAAACAATATTCCCTTTGGATGAGGACTTAGGTACAGTGAGTTATGAAGGAGGTACTCCCAGAGGAAAAGAGAGAAGGGAAGGGACAGAAGGGGACTCGAAGCCACATGGTACTGGGCTTTCAGGCTAAGTTTCAAAGCCGGACCATGTGGAGCCCTGGAGTATAAGCCACACACCCAGCTGTCCCCCAAGCCAGACAGGACATCCTCTCCTATGTCCTCTGTTATTCATTAAGAGGTAACCTGAAGGGTATAACTTCCAAGATCTTCATACTCACTTCAGGGTGTGTGGAGCTCCACCTACTCAAGTGATCCTCTGTGAAACAGCGGGAGGTACAGGGTCTTTGGAAGGAAAGAACTGGAGAAAGAGAACACAGAGAGTGACAGATGATCTGCACAGAGCACAGCCTAAAGTCCCATAGGGATGACTGACAAAGCAAAAGAGGACTAGGAGACCGAGGTGCCCGTTCTGTCTGAGGCATTCATACACATTAAATAATGGACCCAGAATCAGACATCAGGCATCCTCACAGAATGTATCCCCTGAGCACTTTCATTGGTTCCCTTGACAGATGGATGCTTGTAAGAATCAGGACAGATGTGCTCCAACTTTGGGAGAAGCAACAATATCTATCTATCACAGGACCACAACACTTAGAAGGCCTGCTAGTGGGAGGGAAACACCTCACTAGACCTCCCTGGAGAGCTTTGTCAAGCCTCCAATTGAAACAGAACATCCACAAGGGGCAGTGTCTGCAGGAAATAATTAGAAGTGTTTCTACAGACCATAGCCCACACCACCAGCTGCTGTAAAGTAAAGGCTACTGGAATGGGCTTCACATGTGTTTGTTTATGTATTACACAAAGATAAACACTATGACAGTGAAGATGACTGGAAACCTACCGACCTGAGAAGAAGAAACTATTTGACATCTGGTCCTTTATAGTCAAAAGCTTGCTGGCCACTGTTGCAGTTGGTTTGACAACACTCACAGGCAAATACAAAGGAAGTTCATAACCTCTAAAGATGGTTTCCCAATGTGTGTTTTGCTAAGTTTTCACAAGGGGGCAACCAGAACCCTGGAGAAGAGACAGCCATAAAAGAGTTTCATTTCACATGTTTAACACGCGGTCTTCTGCCTGCTGAGCAGGAGAGGCATAGTAAGTCTATTCACATTCCTGCAGACTCAGAATATGAAATATCCCCTGACTGAAGTAGAGTCTGTGAACTGTAAAAGGTCAGAGGCTGTGCAAGATCAGAAGCTATGGGCAAGTGGTGGCAGTGATTGGTCACCTCCACAAATGGTTCTGGAGAGCAAGAAGAAGAAGAAGGATGTGGGAAGTGGGGAAAGAAGAAAGTAGGAAGGGGAAGCTGGAGGCAAAGAGAAGAAACAGCAGAACTCGAGAATGAAAATAAACTCATGCATGTTCAGCCGTCTTGCTGGTGCAGCCTTTCCATCACTTTGGCTCATGGAGCTCATGCAAGAGTGGTAACCAGTCAGGAAGGCAGGAGTGGTACCCAGTCAGGAAGGCAGGAATGGTACCCAGTCAGGAAGGCAGGGGTGGTACCCAGTCAGGGAGGCAGGGATGGTACCCAGTCAGGAAGGCAGGAGTGGTATCCAGTCAGGGAGGCAGGAGTGGTACCCAGTCAGGAGGGCAGGAGTGGTACCCAGTCAGGGAGGCAGGGGTGGTACCCAGTTAGGGATGCAAGAGTGGTACCCAGTCAGGAGGGCAGGAGTGGTACCCAGTCAGGGAGGTAGGGGTGGTACCCAGTTAGGGATGAAAGATTGGTACCCAGTCAGGAAGACAGATATGGTACCCAGCAGGGACATAGGCATGGTACACAGTCACGGAGTCAGGACAGTGCAAGGAAGTCTATATTGATGATGAAAGTCTTTCTGATTCTGTCCCTAAGTTGCTTAGCACCAGGATGCACGGTCCTCTGGAATACTTCTGAGGATGACCCCTGGTGCCCTCATTGCCTCAGCCCTTGCTCACTGCAGCTGCTGGCTCCCTCAGTTCCCTCCTACATCCCTGATAAATTCCCTTCCCTTTGCCTCTATCTCTTGACAAGGAGAAAACACGAAACCCTATCCCATTTGATGGGAAGATCCCTAAAGATTAGAGGATGTGAGAAGACCCTCATGTGATCTCAGAAAGCTTTAAGTAGGCAAGGGGAAAAGTGAAGCTCTTTCTGAGCATGATAGGGTCAATAACCATACCCCAAGGCTTTGCTTCCTCATGGAAAGGCCAATCCAACTGGAGTGGTTGATGTGTTTCTGTAGACAATGGAAACGGACTGTGGGGTGCAAACTTGACATCATTTCCTGGTTGTGTGATCCTGAGCTCTGTCACTTAATCTCTCAGCATTTCCATTCTTCACCCCTAAAACAAGAATGCTAACACTCCTAACATTGAAACACTCGCTGCAAGATTAAATGAGTTTATTCTTACAATGCATTTGGATCCACACCAAGCACAGAATGACCTCTCTGCAAATGTTTATTAAATAAAGTCTAATCCTTGCAGGCTAATAGATCTTACATCCAAGGTCAGACCTGTTGGAGCAGATAGTTTTTCTAAAGAGTATAAAATAATGAAAGAAAGTAATAAAATATCCCAAATCTTTTTATATCTTCAAAGAAACAATAACATTGCAAAGGAAAAAGTAAAATGATAAAGTAGTAAAACTTAATGGGGTGGAGTAATGATATCACTTCAGAACTACGAAAAAAACAGCATGGTCTTAAGCTCAGTAGTGGTTTTAAAATTAAAGGATGTCCATATATGCTGAGTGCTATATTTCTGACGCATGGTTAGGCACTGAGTACTAGTACTGAGTACTGGCACTGAGTATGAACCATCTGAGCACATTTGCTTATTCAATAAAGGTTCCTAAGTCAGTGTTTGGAGCTGAGCAATACCTGGAGATGGGAAGGCATGGCAGGGGCAGGGGCATTCACAGTGACTATGAATGAATAGTGTAAGCTACTCTTTCTCGTTGCTGTCTCCTGGTGTTGCTGAGCTGTGTATAATTTCCCACTAAGCTTGCCATGAGCACACCTTACCTTGTTCATAAGCCCTTCTGAAGAGGTCAAAACCCCTCCACCCTTATCACATCTTTTACCACTTTTGCCACCTCTGGGTAGCTCTACCCTTCTAGACTTCAAATATTCTGGCTCATTCGGACTGCAGGCACTTCGCATGCACCACCCTCAACCAAGAGCTTTTCTTTGTCCTAAAGGGCAAGAAACGCCTTTCCTGTCACAAAGAATCTCCTCCTCCTCCACCTCCTCCTCCTTCCTTCTTCTCCTCTTCCTCATTCAGAAATTGCTTCTCTAATCCTGTGTATTTCAAGAGGTGTGCATGTGTGATGTATGCACATGTATGCTGTGTGTAAATGCCTGTGCACACATGTGCACACAGACCCAAAGAGGACCTTGTATGTCCTCTGTCACACTCTATCTTATTCCTTTGAGGCAGAATCTGACCCTGAACCTGAACTCCAACCATCCTTCTATCTCTGCTCTCCACAGCCCTGGGCTTACAGGCCCTTCCTTGCAAGACCCCACCCATCTTGTTACATAGGTACTGAGATCCGAACTCAGGTCCTCATGACTATGCGGCAAGCACTCTTGATTTCTGAGCCCTATGCCCTGCTATTCTTTGAAGGGCTTTGTTTCTTACTTTATGTAAGTTACTGAAATTTGCAGCTGGAATTTTTCTTAACTAGTTTTTAAATGTTGCTCTTGTCTCTCTTGGTCAACTAAAATGTGCTTTCTGTGAGAGACGGCATCGTGTCTGCTTTATTTTCAGCTCCATCCTGAGTACCTTGTCTGTGGTCTGATGGATGATAGGAACTCAATAATTACTCACTGAGTGGGTCAAGGGATGGAGGGATTGATGGAGGGTGGAGGGCAGGAGGGAGGGAAGGAGAGAGGGAGGAAGGGAGTGACAGGCGGATAGTGCTAGCTCACATAGAATCATAATGAAGTTCTGAGTTTAGTCCTAGATTTTGTACTTCATCTATGTCCTTGAACAACTGCTTTTCCATGCCATTGGTAACCACATGCAACAAACCATTAGAGCAGAGCTTAACACCTATATACATGAAGTACTGGTCAGTTGTTATCGTTGCTCATAATAGTGTTTGCGATTCTAGTATTGTGTCTCACACAAAACTCACAATGTCTAGTATTGTGTCTAGTATTTCTTCTAATAGCAACTAGAGAAAAACCTCAGATCTTGCCTGTCTGTAAACTGTTCCTAAATAAACGATGCCAATAATTCATACTGACAAGGGCATAAATGTAGCTGTTGTTTTGTCTGTAAGAAGAGATCTAAGACCTCAGCCTCAAGGTCTTAGGCTGCTAAAGAGAGACTGTGTGAATGCCAGAAGGGCAGGTGGAAGATCCATCTCCCTGTGCATTACAGCAGACAGGCAGCCTCAACTCGAGCAAGGGCAGGGGACCAGCCCACACACCATATGGACCTGCAGTGGAGCATATGGGGCTGGTCCTAGAGAAGGGGCCCCCATCTGCTCCCTGAACTGGGCCTTCCTCGCCTACTCCCAGCCTCCCTACACTTTGGGTTGGTTCATAAATCAGCGGCTTCCCAGCATCCCCGTGCACCGGCTGAGCCATGTGTGATTAATGCACCATTTGCCTATAGCCTGGAGTGAGCCCCAGGTACAGGTGGAGAAGAAAGAGATGTCTTAATTGGAGTGGAATGGGAGAGGTTGGAGGCAAGAGGAGGTCATTGCTCATTGCCACTGAGCCAG
Source organism: Peromyscus eremicus (assembly GCF_949786415.1). Taxonomy (NCBI): domain Eukaryota; kingdom Metazoa; phylum Chordata; class Mammalia; order Rodentia; family Cricetidae; genus Peromyscus; species Peromyscus eremicus. Next base: position 132,705,823 of record NC_081419.1, on the reverse strand, counting down.
CACTATCTTTAGAAACTTTGGCTTCCTAAGAATAAGCTTTCTAGGAAATCTTTTCATACAGATTGCCCAGAAACCCCACCATGGTTGAGGCCCTTAACCTGCAAAGGGTCAGAAAACTAACTGGCCTGGCCCATCCCATCCAATCCTCCAGTACTTGTTAATCTAATCTTAAACAGGCACGTCGATCTTAGAAGGGACCAACAGGCGAAGTTTCCTGAAGACAGAAAGACTGGATGTGCTAGCCAGCAAATCCACTCAGCTGTGTTTCAGGCCAATATTTTCCAACTGTGCTCAACAGAGGGCAAAAGGGTTTACGCAGTTGTCACAGGAAGGGGGGATCTCCAGGGCTCCATGGCCAGTTCAAGCAGAGTAATCCTGCTTCTATTTTGTGTAACATTGTAGGCTTTTCTAATCTGATTTAGTTTTGATTTTGTTAAGTGTTTTGTGGTTGAAAAGAAAAAATCAAAACTCATGCAAAGGGAAAATACTGTGGCACCAAAAAAACTGTTTTCTTAAAAAAAAAATAATAAAAGTGGGACAGTCAAAACTTACTTTGCTGGAGCCAAGGCAGTGGGGTAATATTGGAATTAATGGCATGGGCTCAAGGCCACGTTTACATTGGTGGTCATGTGACCTCTCTCAGCCAGCCCCAAGTTTTTGTGTGAAGTGGGATAAATGACAGCTGACATAAAGGGTCCCTGGGGAGACTGATGGGAATTAATCCATTCACATCGGCACAATGCCTGGAAAAATGATAAACGAACAGTAGGTATATGATAGGACTTTTCTGATTATTCATTGTGCTGCTCTCTGTGATTAACACATTATTTGTGGTTTCTAAAGTCCTCTATTATGCAAAAGTTGACCTCAATTTTATAGATGAGCAAGATGAATGTCAGATGTTGACCTTGAATGATGTTTCCAGGACATCTACTAACATCATGGAGGCTATTATTGTTGTGGGGAGCCAAGCTTGAGTCTTCCAGCTATTTCCCCTATTCTATTCACACATCCTTGAAAACAACATATAATTTAATGTATTTAGGCATTCTGTTTCATTTTCTCATAAGTATTCCTATCTATGCATTCAGCCACCCATCTAAACTACCTCTCTAATACAGCAGGCATCTATTGAATGTCTATGTAGTATCAAGACCCTTAAAAATGTCATTCCATCTCTCTAAAAAAAAGTCACAGTCCTTATAAGTGAAATGGAAGTGTTAAGACTGACTTCAATTAAGGATTTTTTGTGAAACTAAATAGGAGGAGTCAGATAGTAATGAATTGGAGCGTGTTGTAAAGAACCATGAGCTACATTTTGCTGTTTTCAAGTAATCCACACAAAGATGAGGGTGGAGACTTCTTAATTGAATGTGTGATAGTAGAGAGTGTAGAAAAGGGAAAGGCTGTGGTTGGAATCTGGTATTTACTATTCATTTACCAACTCTAAAATTATACAAAAGGAAGAAACTATTCAGGTGTCCAGAAAGTAGGTGGGATAATTTAAGTAACTTTATGGGTTAGAAGAGCATTGCCAATTATCCCGAGTTCTAATCACAATTCTGCCACTAACTGATTCTCACACCATGGGAAAGTCACTTAGTCCCCTGAGATCTTAATTCTCACATTTGCATAATGAACTCATGAGGCTCGCCCTCCTTGATTTTGCAGTTATGAGAAAGGCATTGGTTAATGTTCACTATTAATGAGTCATTCCAAATTTTATTGCCTTTCCATGGCCATTTTACAAAACCTCCAGCTTGACTGGGTCATCTTGCAGGTCTAGGCTCAGCTGGGAAAAGGCCAGGAGCTCACTGATCTGGGATGGCCTCATCCATACATTCCTATGGTCAAGCTGTTGACTAGGGAGTCCCCCTTCCCTTGACCTTTTGGTCTTCAGAAAGTTAATTCAAGCTAATCTGGAATGATCTTAGGTTTCCAAGCACAAGAGAATAAGTTTTCACTATCTTTAGTCTACATGTCTCTAGTATGTGCAGGTAATTTTTAGATTAAGATGCATACTATAACAACTTAACTTTAAAGAAATATCCAGTGACAGCACATAAAACATGGCTGTTCTGGAAAACACAATATTTGTGCTTGAGTCTTAGGTTTGCCAAAATCATATTACCCAATCAAATCACCCAGATAGAAGAAATGGAAAACTGACTTCTCAATGGGAACATAGCAACTTCTCATTCACAAGGGCTTGGAAGAAAGGGAAGAAATAATTTTAGTCGACAATTACATAATTTGTCATAAGAGACAAGATGAGGTATTTAAGAATGTTTCACATGAACCCATGTAACCTGATAGAAAACTCAAGTTTTCTTGGGCTGGAGAGATGGCTCAGAGGTTAAGAGCACTGGCTGCTCCTCCAGAGGTCCTGAGTTCAATTCCCAGCAACCACATGGTGGCTCACAACCATCTGTAATGAGATCTGGTGCCCTCTTCTGGCCTGCAGGTAGAATACTGTATACATAATAAATATAATAAATCTTTAAAAAAAAAAAAAAAAAAAAAAAAAAAAAAAAAAAAAAAAAAAAAAAAAAAAAAAAAAAAAAAAAGAAAACTCAAGTTTTCTTGAATAACAAGAGCCTTACCCCCATCCTCCAAAAAAGACATTATGAGGAACTCATTAGAATATTTGTTTCCTGTGTGCTAATTGAAGGATGCCATCAACTACCCATACCTGCAAATGTCCTCCTTTTCCCTGGCTCTAGTCCCCATCTTCCTTCAGTCCACATAATGGCTTCACTGTCCTTGGGGACTTCTTTTTCACACTATGTCTTAATGCCTCCATCATAGCAGTGTGTCCATTGGGCATGGTATGCTGTTTCCCAGGCATCACTATTCACCCCTACCCCTGTGGATATTGTGTTATCCCAGATCCTAGAAGTACCAGAGCTTGAAAAGTAGGAGGAATGCTTTCCTCTCTCCTCTGATTGATAGCTCCTTTTAGAGGAACCCCAGAACACCACTGCCAGAATTCCTTGTGTCTCCCAGAATTCCCTACTGGAACAATTTTTTTTTCTCCGTCCCACTCATTACCCAAACTTCCACAGGTTCCCAGCACAAATTTATGGGAAACCAGGAGGCAATTCTAAGATGTTAACATGAGGATCACCATCAAATAATTCTCTCCTTGCATAAGTTCTAAGCATTGACAGAACACAGTTGACCCTGACACCCTGTTTCCATGGTATAAGTTCATTCTTCAGGACCACATTAAAATAGAATTGAGCCAGCTTCTCTGCTCTGTTGAACAGCACTCAAGAACACACACTCTGAGAGAAGATACATACAGACTCAGTTGCAGGCTAGGCTCCTCAGTAACTGTGTTCCTGCGCAAATTACAAACTCTTCTAAAAGCCTCTGCTTTTTAAGTTTAGAAATACTAAATCATTTATATTTTGAATTATCATGACAGTTGTTTACACGATAGTACAACATGATTACAGGGATATGGTGGGACAATAAATGTTTATTTCTATTGTCAGTATCTTCATTATTGGTATCCTCTGAAGGTTCCCTGCTGGGAAATGGTATCACTCATCTGTGAAATGCAGAACAAATGTGTGTTATTTCAGTCTTTGGCTGCAACCTTCATGCCCTGCCCATGAAGCCAGGCTAGCTCTCCTCCATGACTCTGAATCCCCGGGGTCAGGGCCAAAGAATTGCTTTCTTCTGCCTTATAGATGAAAATTCATTTGGTAAGGGAGTCATAGCAGCTCAATGCATTTAAATATTTCAGTTTCTGCCTGAATGTTTGCCAGCCTGTTAGAAAAGTGTTAGTAGCAATAAAGATTAAGAGTGTATTTAGAAAGAACGTGTGTGTGTGTGTGTGTGTGTGTGTGTGTGTGTGTGTGTGTGTGGTTTTAAACATCTGTGTAAGTGAACTTCTGATTCAGGAGAGATGTCTGTGCTGGGGGCAAAGGCTGTCTTGTACAAGTCTCATTAGGAGGTGACTGGTAGAAAGCCAGACCGGGATTATCACAAATGGATGCAGAGGGAGTCTGGAAATCAGGCCTTCTGCCCACTCAGCAGTTCTTGGCACTGGGCCCCATCTCAACTATCTAATGCTATTCCTGCATTAGATGCTGCAAACACAATTGACTTCTATTACTTATAAAGCCAACCACTTTACCTCATTTAAACATTTAGGAAAGGACTTCAGAGATTTCTGAGATGGTGGACAGCACAACCAGCCCCAGAGCTCCACCACCACTCAGACTGCATAACAACAGAGCATCCCTTCATTCCACATTCAGCATCCAGGCCCCATTAGCAGATCATTGTAAAGGCTTTTTCTGTATTTGAAAGGTACACATCCCTAAATACTCTTCTAGTCCTACAGCCATTTGATACGTGATCAGTGCTGCCTTCTGTTTCTAGACCTGGGAATGTAAAGATAGATCTGGTATGGAAGTCAACTTTAGAGAGCTCCTAGTCTATTGTGAGTAATAAAAGGTAAATAAATAAGACTGACATATGCTACTAGTGTTGTGGTGATTTGAAAAGAAAATGCTAAAGGAACTTAAAAGATGTAGAACAGAGAATGGCTTCATAGTTCTGGAAATGAAGTGTCCCCCTTAAAGAACTTAGTTGACTTAGAGGCAAATGGAATAAGGGATAAAATGTTCTAGGAAGAAAAAATTATGTCAAAAAGAAATAAAAGTTGGCATCAGACCAAGCTTTGGTTAAACACAGGAGACCTTGTTTGTTCTTAGGCAAGTTATCCTGTTTTGCATAGATGCAGTCAGCTTCACACTCCATAAAACTGAGCAAATTAGCTCCCCCGGATTATGGTGAGGATCAAATTGCTTGCATAAGTAAATAGCCCCTAGGATTGTGGCCTAGAAAGCATTACAAGGTGCCTGTTAGTATTCATTTGTGTAGCTAGAACTGCACAAGAAGCAAATGACCCCAAAGGCCTTAGCTGGGATTCATCCTGTAGACAAAAGTCCTGCCAACGGGCTGATGGTGTTAAGCCAAGGAGCGGCACAGCCATGGTTATATTTCAGTAGATGCCAGGAACGGTGAGGTTAAAGGTGACCTGGGGGGAATGCTAAGGAGAACAGAGAGCAAAACCAAGGGAAATGCTAAACTCACTCTAGTTTGCAAAAAGGTAAATTTTCTAAATTTAACCTGTCTGTCAAGAGACTTTGTTCCTATGGTGGATCATTTCTCACTGTGCCTTGAAAGTACTCCATCCTCAACTGTCCTTACAGACACTCATGTGGGTTAATGAAGAATGGGAGTGCATATTCCATTTCTGTAGGAAATATCCAGGCATTCAGGAGTTGGCTAGGAGCCTGAGAGATGCTCTATACATCCTTCTTAGTCGTAATTCCCCAGGTAAAGAACTATATAACAAGGAATTTATTTGGTCCAAGTGAGCCAGAGTTGCCCCTCACAGATGTGCTTGAATTCCATTGAATCTAGTATGCATGCATCTACATTCTATCTGAAGGGAAGGTTCTTCCACTTCATTGTCTAGGAAGAAGTTGGAAGACTGTGGTCCACAGACCACATCCAGTCCATGGTGTGTTTCAGTAAGTGAGATATTATTGGAACAGCAGCATTATTTGCTTATTTACATATTACCTATAGTTATTCTGTGCTAAAATATTAGAGATTAATAATTGCAATAGGGACTACATGGCCTACAAAGTAAAAACAAACAAAGAAACAAAAAAACCAGGTACTATCTGCTCTTAGACATTTGCCCACCACTGTCCTAGAACATGAATTTGTTGTGCTAGTCTTAGAGACTTTATGTGTGCATGGTACTTTGTTGCTCTCTACACTTTCATTGAGCCCCTCACTACATCCCTAGACAGAACCATGAGTTCTTTTCATTGTAAAGAAGGTAAACACAAGTCCTTGCCACAGTTTAGCTCCTAGTCTTGTCCTATGAGTCAAGGTTTTCCTTCTGTGTATGACCCAGGACTATTATCATCAACTACTGTTTGAAAGTTCCTTCAAGCAAACCCTACCCTATATAATTGTTTCTGAACATTTGTGATCCATGAAGTCTCCAAACCACAATTCGACACGCCCATAGAAAACCTTCTCCCATAGGTGGCTTCAAGCTGTTGGAGGAGTATCATCCTCTCTGATTGTGCCACAGCTTGGCAATCAGGGGATGTTTGCCACCTCTTGCTGACGGGCGGGACTAGAGATAACTCCAGCTACAACCTTCTGAAACCTGGGGACCAACTGAGGGTCAAGGCTAACTCTACCCAGGCAGCAACTGGCTTCAAGGCCCTCCTCCTAAGCATAGCTTTCAACTGGTTCCCTGTAGACAAACTGTTATAGATCTGCACCCTTCCTGGGAGGGTCAGCTAGACTGTTTCTGCCGGCAGAGCCACTGGCTTTAGCTATGCTTGCCCTCATCCAGTGCCTTGAGACAATCTGCTTTTCCTTCCTCTTTATTTTAAATGGTCCATGATAAAAATTAAATTAATAATAATAACAATAATAATAAATTTTAAAAAACATACACTATGCTAAATTGCTTCAGGGAAGGAAGACACAGAGGGAGAGGCAGGCAACAGGAGAGCCTGACTGCCCAGCCTCAGTCTCGGCCACTCTAAGCAGATCCTAATTAGCAGGCTGGCAAAGCAGCACTCCACAGGATGCCAGGATCATTAGTGCCGACCCCTCGCACACTGACTGCAATATGTGGACATGGCTGCCCGCTGGCACCATGTGGACCCTGATCTTGGCTGCCACATCACAACAGATGTCCAAAGATGGGTTTTGTTTGGGTTTTTCCGTGCTTGTGTTTGGAGGATTATTTTTAAGGTATTATGTGACCTTGTGCCAAAGATTTCTCTTGCCAAGGTAAAGATTTTTGATGGGTCAAAGAAGCAAGGTAAGTCAAGAGAGGTTTAAACAATAGGCTCTGAGCTCTTGGGGTGAAAAATAGAGAGAAAATGTCAATAAAAATCTAGATTGCTCAATTGGAACTTGAAAAGTTGACCAAAAGATGTCCTTCCAGCATTGCCTGTAAGAGTGGTGGAAATACTCCTTCGGCATCTGCAGGCCCCTTAGCCCATGCATCAGTGGGTGTTGCCAGTTTTGCCTCCTGGGTGTGTCTTAAATCTATTCATTTCTGTTGATGTTCACTGCTGGAGTCCTAATCCAAGCTATCTTCATCACATGGGCCTATACAGGTGATATGCAAGCCTTGAGGAAGACTCACAGTAATAGTACATTATTAACATGTGTGTCTCACCTGTGTATGAAACACGTGTGTTCACACATGTGTCAAGCTTCATCAATAGAGACAAAATGCCTTGTCCTGTTGTGAGAAATTCATAGATTAACCCCTTCACTTTATCAAATAGAGGCATACAAGGAAAAGCTATCACATGGGGTATTAAACATAAACAGGAATCAGACTTATACTTCTAAGAAGGTTCCCTGTATTCTACTTAGAACCCCATGTGTGTGTTATCTAATGAAAACATGGGGCTTGTCAACTGACCAGTAGAATAATGAAAAGTGTGTTTTTCAGATTTACTTACTTATTTTATGTGTGTTATGTGCATGTATGTGCACCATGTGCATACCTGGTGCCCTTGGATGTCAGAAGAAGGCATCAGATCCCCTAGAACTGGAGTTACAGGTGGTTGTGAGCCATTGTGTGTCTACTAGGAACCAAACCCAGGTCCTCTGCAAGAGCATCACGTGCTCTTAACTGCTAAACCATCTCTCCAACCTCCAAAGTTATTGCTGTTGTTATGAAATTCAGAACTAATACTGTCCATCTAGGAAGGAAGACCTTTGTATCTCAAAAACATTAGTATACAGATTTTTAGGTAGTCAATTGATACAGAAATCTGAGCCCTCCCAGTTTTCATAGAAAGTAAAGATCCATGTCTTCTACTTGGCAACTGAATTTGAAGCTAAGCCCTCATGATATTAAAACATTTAATTAAAATTTCATTTGTCCAGATGTTTGACCATATAATGCCAACAACTGGTTTGACTAATGTTTTAAATTTAATTGACCAGATGTTTTTTGGTGGTAGGTGTCTTAATGAGTAGGGGAAGTGTTTGTGGAATGGAATCAAATTTCCCCGAGAAGAAGCAGCCTTACTCAAATATTGCTACTGCAGTTGCAAAGAGCCTGTCAGAGATCCAAAAACTGTTTCATCTTCAGGCCTGGTCCACGAGAACAGTGTTCCTTCCATTGGCTCCATTCCATGGAGGTGTACTGTGTTCTAATCAGATCCTCCCTGAAACAGCTTCTAAGATAAGAGCTCAAGAAAAAAGCAAATGACACAATCAACAAACCAAAGAGAGTCAAAGAAAGACTGTTTTTTCTTTCAATGAATTGAAAACAAATGGATTTGGGAACCGAAGTCTCAGACTCAATGCTAGGTGTGTGGCTTGTTCCTTTCTCATATGCCAGCAAAAGCGGCCACCCACGGTTTCCTCCGTGCTTTCACATGGATGTTCTGAAGCTGCATAGCAACCTTCCCTTTCCTCCTTCACAGTGAGAAAGTCTAGAAGCTGAGGCACTGAGGACCATGCTTGAAATTACAAAGCTGGGGGGATAGAAGCGATGTTGACTCCCAGGCTTTCTGGTACAGAGCCTAACAGTTACGTCTAGCATCTTTATATCGTATGTGATTTGCTTCAACTTCAGTGTCCTTATCACTGTGTTAGAAGGCAGTCATAGGTGAGCTGCAAGCGTGTGACGTGCTTTTTACACTGTTCTCTGCTCAGTGCTTTCTGAGTGAGCCCTCCCCTGACCCATCCAAGTATTAGTTATTATATCAGTCAGAGGTGGTTGTGAATGCTTCTGTGTTTCTGCCTGTCTTTCCAAGCTAATGAATGACTTGAATTCTGTTGTCCAGGCACTTTCCCCTTTCCCTGTTTACTGCTACAGTATAGGAGGCCAGATGTTGCCTTCCTGGGTCTATATCCTTAACAGCTCCTTATACTTGTCCCACAACTCTGGGCTTCCCCAGCCATCTGCATGGCTCACATTAGAGACTTGGTACTCAGTAGCAGGGAATCTCTGCATGGGGTCCAGAATGAAACACCTATACAAGAGAAGAGTGACCATTAGAACAAAGGCAAGAATCCTTAGGAAATGTGTGGCTGTGGAGAGTTCTAGGATCCAGGTGGGAATCTAAGAATGTGGCCCCAGGTATGCAGAACTAGCCCTAGGAAGCCCAGCATAACCACACTCTGATATTCCAGCCAGTCTCAGGTCACAGACCATCCTACTGAACTCACTAGTGTGTATTCCTTTATTCCCTAAATCCACTAGGAGTTCCTGTCTTGGGCAATACGGGAGGGAAGGTTCAGGGTTGAATAAGATGAACTGTCTGTCCTTGACATTCCAGGGATAGTGCAAACAATGAGTGATGTTTTTGTTGCTAATAACTCCACTAAAATATCCCAGAAACACAGCAAGGTTTATCTTTCTTCTGAAAGAAACAGTCTTTGTCCTGGGTGGAGGGGGGCTAATGAAGGAAGTTAGACAGAAACTAAGACAATGAGGAAATGCAATGGCTTCACAAAGGATAAGCCACAAGTCAGCTAAGGGACAGAGCAGAAGGGAATTCAGAGATGCTGACACAGGCCAGGTGTAGCTGGAGTTTTCCTGCCTGGCCCACAGTCAGGGCAAATCTCTTTCACCTGCCAGTCCCACAGCCTCTCAGACCCGACCAAGTAAACACAGAGACTTATGTTGCTTTCAAACTGTATGGCCGTGGCAGGCTTCTTGCTAACTGTTCTTATAGCTTAAATTAATCTATTTCCATTAATCTATGCCTTGCCACATGGCTCGTGGCTTACCGGCGGCATCTTCACATGCTGGTTGTCATCGTGGCAGCTGGCAGTGTCTCTCTGACTCAGCCTTCCACTTCCCAGCTTTATTCTCCTCCTTGCCCCGCCTATACTTCCTGCCTAGCCAACAGCCAATCAGTGTTTTATTGATTAATTAGCAACACATTTGCCATACATCCCACAGCAGCCAGGTGCTCATGAACTAAAGGAGTCACCCTCAAGGTGCATAGGAAACATTTGGGCTAAGCAAAGAGCCATTGCAAAGCTCCCGAGGTCAGGTGTAGGCTTGGCATGTTTGAGGAGCAGAAGAAGTGCAATAATTAGGTCACAGGGACGTGGACAAAGACAGAGACCAGAGTACACATCTCATGGATGATGGGAGTTCAGACTCAAGTGTCAGCATGATTTAGAGCATGCAGAGCCTTGAGCAGCAGAATTTTAGGAGCTCCTTGATGACCTTTCTCAATGTGAGACAGGCAAGTGTTTGGGGCAGGAAGCTATGGCAGAGCTTTTATAGACCTTCGTGGCTAGTAGTAGTGAGGTTTGGCAGGAAGTCAGCACCTGGCACATCTGGGACTCAGGGTCCAGAGGAAAGGCCTAGCAAGGACCACAATGTCTATTTGGTCCAGATATAAGACAAGGACAGGCTTCGATACCCATAGGAGTTAGGTCACGTTTGTTCAATGCACCATTGGAGAAGAGAAAAAATGGGAATAGATGAACAAAAAGGAGAAAGAAATGAAGGTTCCTAGACTCCCTGTGGTCTGGCCATGCTTCCCACAGCAGGTCGTGGACTGAGGGGAGCTGGATGTCTAAGTCTTGCTCAGTTTTCCCAGTAGCTCTGGGAGAGTACAGAGCTAACAGAAAGGAGATAGCTGGCAGAGGTGAGATTCCCAGGGGCAAGCTATGATAGGGCTGGGTCTCAAGAGAACCTTGTATCTCCTAGGCATGACATCTTTCCAGAAAGAGAGGAAGGAAAGAAGAAAGGAAGGAAGGAAGGAAGGAAGGAAGGAAGGAAGGAAGGAAGGAAGGAAGGAAGGAAGGAAGGGAGGGAAGGAGGGAGGGAAGAAGGAAGGAAGGAAGGATGAAGGGAGGAAGGGGGAGGGAAGGAAGGGAGAAAAGAAAGGGAAGGGAAGGGAAAAGGGAGGAAGGGAGGGAGGGGTCAAGGGAATGCTGATGAAATGAGGTGGTGGCTGAGCTGTGGGTGGTACCAGGTCTTCAGAGCACCTTCCACAAGCTGAGAGCCTCACCCAGCCACAACACATCCACTTGCCACAGTCACCACACAGCCTGGGTGTGTAGTACATGTGTGTGTTTCTTACTATAGTTATCATTACCGATTTGGAGACTTTTCTTTAAATGTACCAATAAATTAATATCCTTAAATTAATGTAGTATATATTTCTTTTTTATGGAAAATACATTTTTATACAATATATTCTAATCACAGTTTCTCCCCTCATTGCCTCCCAAAACCTTCCTACCTCCCCATCCTTCCTTTATTCTTTAAAGCCTTTGTATTGTGTGTTTGGTCTCTACTTGCTGGTAAGTTCCAAGCCCTCCATCCATGCTATCTCTTCCAAGGACAAAAGGTCAATCATTCATTTTCCTCAGGTATCCGCTAAGGGCTTGTCCTGCTTTTGTTGAGCATTTTCTCATACAATTTTCTCCTGTTTAAACTTTTCATTCAGTCCTCTACGTGTGAGCCACCCTCAACTGCTCTGAAGTGAAACTGGTCTTCCGTATTTCAGAGATGCCTGAGGCTCTTCTTGCTTTGCGAAGAAGTCATAGAGGCAACCACCTGATTTTGGAGCCAGTGTTTATTTTGGATGCACTGTGATTTATCATGTGAAAACTGAGCATTTCTGAAAATATCAACTTGCCTTTGGGGATTTATTTTATGACAGTAAAATGTAAATAACATAAAAGTTGCCATCTAAATCATTTTAAGTACACGGTTCATTCACATTGTTGTAGAATAATAATCCTTATTCAAGCAAAAAAACATATTTTCATATTTCTAAATGGAAATTCTATAGCCATTAAAGAGTAATGCCCTTCCCCCAGCCTCTAACAACCAATGTACATTTTTTCCATCTCTATGATTTTGACAACTATAGGATTTAAAATTAATGGAATCTGTTAGTAATTAACCCTATGGCTTGTTTTACTTAGAAGAATGCCTTCACATTTTATTAAACCAGTATACAACAGCATTATTCCACAGCATTTCCCCTTTTCTGTCTAATCAAAAGGGAAGATTTTAACTTTAACATAGTAAAATTACACATAACAAAAACAGTTATCAAGCAAGAATTACAGTTATAAATATCTAGTCTATTTGTATTGGGCAAAATTAAAGAAAATATTCTATTTATCCTATTTGTGAGTCTAAAGTTTCATAACTAATTTATCTTTTATTATAACCAAGAAAAATTATAACAATCTAGTCTTCAACTATATCAAAGACCTCAGAAGGAAATAATATTACCTAAGTAAACAGGAAGTGCATTGTAACCAACTTCCAAAAATCTAGAATGACAGACAGCTGGCTATCTGGACAGTCATCCAAAGTTCCTCTGCAACATTGGGGCATCCATCTTCAGCCAATAAGCCTAGAGTATTTTAGTCGCTTCTCACTGTGTCCTGTGGAATATCTATCTGGCAGTCTTCTCTGCAAAGCAGAAACCTGAAAGACCATTTTGCCTTGTTTTGGCAAAATCAATGATCATTTCTCTACGGGTCCTATATGTCCAGTTAATACAACATTTTGTCAAGCAGTCCAGGCAAGAAGTTTCTTGCCCAAATGGCTATTTTGTGGCAAGAAGATAAATTCCATATAGAATGTCTTCAATCCCCATCTTTTTATTTGAAGTAAATGGATGCTGCCAGGAGCAGACATGTCTCACTGTCCAGAAGAGTCTAAGTTTTTAAAACATTTTAAATGCTATATTCTGTAGGTCTTTGAAGTGTTTAAAAAGCACCTACTTAATTGAAATATATCTATGTATACCTAGAAAACTTAACTAACATGACTATAAATTTGATTATCATGTATGACTAATTATTAATCTGTATTTCTTAATTATACATTATAATTCAAATGAGCTGCACAAACATAATACCTTAAACAAGAGTAGAAATATACATACAATATAAGAAAATTAACTTTAAATTTATATCAATAAACTAAAATCCATAGCAATGTAAAACATTTTGAATAAGTTGTTACTCTTTATCCTATCATACCGATAACATCCCCTTTTTTCTTTAGAAAGAGATTGTATTTGTAATCAACCCCCTTTTAAAATTAAACATTTACAAACAATATTTTGGGAATTGAGGCTTCTCATAGTACTTCCTGCTGGATGGGGGTACTGGCAATCTTATGGGGAGCCTAAGATAATTAAGAATTATGGTCATCTTGACTGGAGTAGTCTGTGAGGCTATATTGTCTGAGCCAGTTGCCTTGAAGCTGTTCTGGATGTTGGATCATCTGGAGACCTTTCAGGGGGTATTGGCTGATCAAACCATATTAGCCTGGAAGCAATCCACAGATGTAGTGGTTTAACAGTGGTATTTTTGTGTGTCACATTGACAAAGTATAAATTGAATTTGATGGTAAAGTTTTAGTGTCACCTTGACATGAGCTGGAGTCACCTGGGAAAAGGGAACATCAATTGAAAGATTACCTAGATCAGATTGCTCTATGGCCATGTCTGTGATGACTTGCCTTGATTGGTGCTTGATGTGGGAGATCCAGTCCACTGTGGGCAGTACCTTGTCTTAGCAACAATGAAAACTAGAACAGCTACTTGCTCTAAAGCAGTGGTTCTCAACCTGTAGGTCATGACCCCTTTGGAGATGACATATCAGTATCCTTCATATCAGATATTTACAATTCACTACAGTAGCAAAATTACAGTTAGGGAGTAGCAATGAAATAATTTTTTGGTTGGAAGTCACCACTATTGTGGGATATTTTGATTGTACCCTGACACTCCCAAGTAATAAAGTTTACTTTGAATCAGAGGGTAGAGCTAGCTACTAGCTAACCAAAATTAACCATAGAGGTTTTGGAGGACCAAGGACATACAGTGAGATACAGGAAGTAGTAGGGTGTAGCTTAGAAAGATTCTCAGCCCTTTTCAGATAGAGGAAGAAGAGAGAGAGGGTCACTGGTCGCCATTCCTCCACTTCTCTAACCATTCATGTTCTTACCCTTATATCTGACTCCTAAGTTTTTATTGATAAAGAATAATCAGATAAATCTTCATCTGGTACCCAACATGGGGCATGAAATTGTGAGGCAGCCGCTCATCACTGGCTTTGCGGCCACTGGAGTCACCACAGCAGCTGGCTTTCTCTCCTTCCCCCCAGGCCCTCTGTGTGAGTCCTGTTGCAGCCTCTCTACAGCAGCCTCCAACTACTGCCTGGCCCTGGCCACAAACACCACAGGCAGCTGGGCCCCAAATGCCACCAGAGTTAGCTGCCCACCACCTGCCAGCTCTGTCATTCAGGTGGCCCTGTGCCCCTGCTTCCTGCTATGTGGGCTTCTTCCTCATGTCCCCGTGTCTGCATTTCAGGTGGCTGACTGCCTCTCCCTGTGGGTTGCAGGCTTCCCCTGGCCCCTCTCCTCAGGCTGCTGCCACACCCGGTTGGCCACCTTGATACCTGCTTGGTCTTTTAGTGCTGTTGCCACCACCACACACCCTCAGCCCCCAGTTACACATAAGCAGCTGCAGCTGCCCTTGGCCAGGCCATGCACTGCCTGCATTCTCTGTCCATCTGTGCAGTGCAGTGACAGCCAGCCTCACCCTTCAGTTATCATCAGCAGATCTGGTGAGACACCTGGGAATTCTTAAAGTGGAAATTTGTTTTTTTTTTTAAAGGGGTTTCCCCAAATTGAGAATGGAAAACAATATTATGATGCAGGGAGTTAGGTCTCTGTATGGTTCCAAAGTGAATGGTTTGAAAGTGGAAAAATTAAATGAAGTGATAATCAACTTAGCTAGGATTGACATTATAATTAATCATTATCAATTTGGTAATCATGTTTTATCCTTTAAAAAGTGGTTTGATGTTGATGCCAAATATGAAAAATTGACTGATAAGATACAATCCTTAGAAAGACTAACAAAAGTAAGAAAAATATGCACATGGAGACAGAGGAGTTTAGAACAGAAGAACTGCAAACTTGCATTATGAACCTGAAGAGGAGAGGCCCAAGATTATTAGAAAACCAACCTCAATTTAACCAGTTACCATTCAAGAACAACCACCAGATGATATGCACCCCCAAAGTTATTCAGAATTTAACTTGTATCCTGTAGAAATGTTAGATTCAAAGGTATTTAAGGAAGCAGTAGTTTCATATGGTGTCAATACAGGCAACTCAGAACAGAATTATTCCACAAGACTGGAAAGATTTAGCTACATCAATATTGGAAGCTGGTCCTCAATTACAATGGAAAACATGGTGAAGAGAGGAAGCTAAGGTCATAGAACAACATAGTAAGACTAGAGAAATGAAAATTTCCCAAGAACAGCTTCGTGGTAAAAGTCAGTATGCTGATTTGCAAAGACAGGTTACATTTGATGATCACACCTCTGCTCTATGCCATATAGCAGCTTTGAATGCTTGAGACAGGGCTAAAGAATCAGGAAAGAAGACTAAGTCATTTACTAAAATTATACAAAGCACAAAAGAAGCCTTCACTGATTTTTGACAAAGATTGACTTCAGCTGTAAATAGAAAAATATCAGATCCAGAAGTTAGAAGTATTAATTGAATCTTTGGCTTTTGCATAAGCTAATTCAGAATGCAAAAGTATGGTTAGGCCTTTAAAGGCAAGATTAGCTTCAACTGATGAATACATTAGAAATACAGCTGATATTGGATCTCACACTTATGATGATACTTGGATAGAAGTGATTTCTAAAAATTTTTTAAAAATTCAAAAGTTTAGATGTTTTAATTGTGGTAAATCAGGTCATCTGAAAAGAAATTGTAGAAAATGCATTCCTAGAATTTTTTTTTCTGGAGATAATTCAAGTAGAAGGTTCCAGCTTTCTGACATATACAGAAGGTGTGGCAAAGGCCAGCATTGGACTAATGAATGTAAATCAACATGGGACAGGCAAAGTAACCCTTTGCCATCAGGAAACTCCTTAGGGGGCCTCTCAAATGCTCCCATGTCAAATTTAGTTCAATCATTCCCTGTCAGCATTGGGCAACCTCCTCCACAGAGCAACTAAAACACTTAATGTCTGATGTTAAAAAAAAAAAACAAACAAACATACTGCTCTAGATGATAGAACAGTTTCAGTAGATAAAACAAAATTTTCAGGAGAAACCATAAAACAAGAATTTTGACAAGCTTCTATAAATGATCAGAGACTAAAGCTAAAAATACAAATAAATGACATTGAAATTGGGAGATTGGTAGGCATGGGGGCACATGTAACTATAATTTCACTAAAATCTTGGGAATACAGATTGGCCTCTTCAGCTTCTAGGGATTGGAACTTTATCTCAGGTAAAACAAAGTATAAGATGAGTCGAGTGTATAGGGCCAGAAAAACAGATAGGAAAATTAAAACCATATGTGGCTAACATAACAATGAATTTATGGGGACATGATTTGTTGCAGTAATGGAAAACACATATTAACATTCCTCCAGTCTCAGAAACAAACCATAAACTAATGCATGCTTCTAAGAAAAATATTAAAAGGTGTTATCAAGAACAGTCATGGACCGTTCATGTTGTACATAAGCAGGATATAACAGCTGCTGATCTTCCATAGGTACCAACAGCCCTACCTTTAAAATGGTTAACCAGCAAACCCATATGGGTGGAAAAATGGCCTTTGACATTAGAAAATTTGCAGGCATAAATACAGCTAATACAGGAGCAGTTAAATGCTCAACATACTAAAGAATCAAGAAGTCCTTGGAATTCTCCTATATTTGCCATTATACCCTTCCCTAAATCTAAGCATGCTTGATAAAGGAAAATCTAAAATCTCTGTCTCATATCAGAAGAGCCATCTGGTATGGGACAGAAGAAAAGCCAAAATTAAGGGACTATTCTATTGCCACCAATCTTATAATCTTTGGTTTTATTTTGACTCTTAAAAAAATTTTTAAGGTATAAATAAATATCTCAAAATTTATTATATATATATATATATATATATATATATATATATATATATATATAAACTTTCTGTCCTGATATTAATGGTCATATAGAGTACTAACTAATTCTGGAAATAGGTTTCATCTAGCTTCCTATACATGAAGTCTGAAGCAGATAACTAGGAATTAAGCTCGTGTACCTTGAATGTATTTAATATATTGTGGTCCTTTAACCCCTCTGAGATCTGCTACATATGACATTTAAATTGTGTAAGTTTTCTGCAGTGATCGGTGACCATTCCTAACAGTGACATTTGAAGTCTCCAAAAGGATGATGGGGCCCCACAACAATTCCACCTGGATTGTGATAATACCATTAAGCTAACAAACACTATTCAAAGATCAGCTTTGAACTACAAACTGTTCAGGACAATTTCAAGGCAGTTAGATGAGATGGTACACTTTCACAGACTACTCTAGCCAGGACTTCAGATAAGCCCTGCAATTTCCCATCACACTGAGACTAGAGATAACAGCTAGCTCTCCCAGGACTTCAACATTGTCTCAAATTTCTCAGGGTACCCTAAAGATATCATCACCCCTAGACAACAGAAAGCAATTTTAAGAATACCATAACCCACATCCCCAAGAGGTGAAGTGGGTAGGGTTTGTTGTTGTTGTTGTTTGGTTGGTTGGTTGGTTGGTTGGTTGGTTGGTCGGTCATTCAGTGGGTTATGGATGTTTATCATTGTTTGGGAAGGCTGGTTGCAAGTTGTTATTGGTCATAGTTAGGAAGGAAACTAAGCAAAGGAAATCAGACTCAGGGATCTCATTCTGAAAAGAAAAAGGGGGATAAAGGAATGATAGGAGAAAAGGGTGGATTATTGAATTTACTTTTTTTTGTTTTTGAGACAGGGTTTCTCTGTGTAGCTTTGTGCCTTTCCTAGAACCCACTCTGTAGCTCAGGCTAGCCTCAAACTCATAGAGATCCACCTGCCTCTGCCTCATGAGTGCTGGGATTAAAGGCATGAGCCACCACCACCCGGCTGAATTTACTTTTAAACTAAAAAGCAACTACTAGTGAAATGTTTTACATTGGTATGAAATGTTGTATATTGATATGAATTTAAGATTATAAGATTATTTTTGTTATACTGTATGTATGTTTCTATTCTCTTTAAGATATGTTTGTATATTGATACATATTTATGTTTATTTTAATATTAACATGCTGTATCTATATTTCTACTCTTGTTTAAGGTATTGCACTTACGCATCTCATTTTAAAATGTAATATAAAGTTCTGCTCCTTAAAGGCTATTATTACAAACTGCTTAAAATAATTAAGAAATGTAGGTAAGTAGTTAGTCATTTATAACAATCAAATTTGTGGCCATGTTAGATATGTTTTCAAGGTCAAACATATATATTTTAGATAGACAGATGGTCTTCAAACACTTTGGAGACCTACAGAACACGGCATCTAAGATGTTTTAATAACATAAGGCTTTTCATGACAGTGAGACACATCTGCTTCTGGCAGCACCAATTTACTTCAAAAAAAATGGTGGACATTGAAAAACCTCCATATGGAGTTTGCTTTTCAGTGTGGCTAGCCATTTGGGCAAGAAACTGCCCTTGCCTCAACTGCTGACACTATGCTGTCCAAACTGGACAAGCAGGACACAAAAGAAAGTGACTACCAAACTTTGCCAAGACAAGGCAAGACAGTCCTTCAAAATTCGTGCTTCACAGAAAAGTCTGTCAGATATTCTCGGCCTATAGCCTGAAGATGGATACCCCAACATTGCAGAGAAACTATTGGTAACTGTCTAGGCATCCACATGTCTTGTCATTTCTATAGTTTTGGAAGTTGTTTGCTCCATATTTCCAGTTTAATCAGGTAGGTAATAGTATATCCTTCTTGAGTCTCTGATGGGGTTGAAGACTAGATAGCTATAGTTACAGTTTTCCTTGTTAACAAATTCAGAAAACACAAAAGAGGTGTAAAGTGTGCAAGATTCAGAGACATAAAAGCTTAAATTGTTTATCTAAGAAAATGTTTTGAGGTATAAAAAGATGGTTTTAGGTTGGTAATACAAGTTGGGATAGAAAGTGAATTAGATACAAAATTTGGACTCACCAAGATAGGATAGATAATGCAGTATTTTCTCTGAACTTGCCAAATGCAAGTGGACTGAACATTGTGAATGTAATTCTTACCTGATAATTGTTATTTTTTGTTTTTGTTTTTTTCAAGACAGGGTTTCTCCATGTAGTTTTGGTACCTGTCGTGGATCTCACTCTGTAGACCATGCTGGCCTCGAACTCACAGAGATCCACCTGGCTCTGCCTCCTGAGTGGTGGGATTAAAGGCATGCACCACCACTGCCTGGCTGATAATTGTTCTTATTGTATATATATTTATTGTCTTTGAGTTAAAATCTTCCCTTTTTATTTACACAAAAGGGGGAAATGTGGGATATTTTGATTGCATTCCAACACTCCCAAGACTGCCAATTAAATTTACATTGAATCAGAGGGCAGAGCTAGATACTAGCTGACCAGAATTAGCATAGTGGTTTTGGAGGACCAATGACATATAGAAAGAAAGACAGAGGAAGTAGTAGGATGGAGCTTAGAAAGATTCTCCATCCTTTTTGGATTGAGGAAGGAGAGAGAGAAGTTGTCACTGGTCATTTTTCTGCCACTTCTCTGATCATTCAGGTTCTTACCCTGATATCTGACTCACAAGTTTTTATCAGTAAAGAATAATTAGAAAACACTTCATGCCACAACATGAGGAACTGTATTAAAGGGTCACAGTGTTAGGAAGGTTGAGAACCAGTGCTCTAAAAGAACTCTAAGAAAAAAATTTGATATACCCTTAGGAATTTTCTGTGTGAATCACCAAGCTATCTACAGAGACATGCTGCTATTTTTTCACTTTTTATTTCTCTTCCTTGACTTTCTAAAGTAGCTTCAACTTCAACTACAGTAACATGTTGAGACCTGATTCCTTTGCTTCATTCCACCCTCAAGGGAAAAAAATTGTTAAATTTTTTTGCCAGTAATATAAAGTTAGCTATAAAGTATTTTGTAAATGGTCTTTAACAAATTAAGAAATATCTAGTTTGTTTCTATTATTTCCCAGAGTTTTGATCATGAATGGTCAATTTTTACCATTTTTTTATACTTGTTTCTACATTGCAAGATTTTTCATCTTTAGACTGTTAACATGGAGGATTGCATTGATTAATACTGTAATATGGAACTAGCCTTTGATCATTTTTTTAATTATTTGACTTGATTATCTGGGAATCTCATATCATGGGCCTAAATCACACTTACTTCCAAGTCTTCTCATGTCCCCACTCCCCTGTGCTCCCCCCCAAAAAAAACAAGTCCATTTTGTGTTGTCCATATATTCATGGGAGCATGGTCAAATTCCTAGTGTCCAGCCTCCCAAGGCAGGATGAATCTTTCTCCACCTGCATCCACACCAGTAGCCATCAACTGAGGAGAGACAAGGGGTGGTCAGAGCAGGGTGGGGCTAGCTCTTTTGCCTCCTTGCCACCACCTGCACCACTATGCTATGGGCCAGTGAGGGGTCAGCTCTCCTGTATCCACAGACATTTACATGGTTTCAGGCAGCAGCCCGGACCACAGGCATCTGCATGGGCTTCAGTGGTAACACTGGCCATAGATATCAACACTGCCCTTGGCCATAACAGGACCATTGACCCACTCATGGCCTTCAGTGGCTGCAAAGACCACAAGCCTCAACATGGTCTCAGGTTATACATTTGCATCAGCATGGCTCCCCAATGTAGCAAAGCCTGAGGACATCACAAGGCAGTGGGCAGCAGCATGGACTACCAACACCAACATGGTCTCATGGGCCACAGTGGTCTTTTGATGAGGTCCAATCTAAAAAGCAAAACTTTCTTCATCTCAGGCCTCTGTCATTGCCCAGAGATAGGGGGATCCAGCAGGAGGGCAGCAGTTTCAGGGGATGAGTCTGCGTCTGCATAATTTCCAGGCTGTTGTATGCCACCCTCTGACAATATTGGGCAAGGACAGTAGGTCATCCTTAGCCCTCCCTCTCACCTGTCACTATCAGGTCTCCAGTTCCACCTCCCTCTCTAGAGCGCATGCACTGCTCCATTTTTCTCTTTCCCACCTCTCTATCATGTTTGTTTGCTGTAGTGGTGTCCACCCACCCTGGGCCATGTTTGGGTATCTTCTGCCTGCCTGGGTCCGTGGGGCCAGGGTAGCTTTTGGGTGGCCTCCTTTTGCTCATGTTTTAAGGCTCTCTGTACGTTGCCACACTATTAAAGTCATTTCAATATTTTTCTATATTCAAATTGAGTTAACAAGCATTTCCCTCTCTTCAAACAATAATTTTATGTGTTGGAAATTTCAAGCTCTTGTTTGATATTGATCAATAGTTTTCTTTTTGAATGACAATTACCTGGTTTTGGCATCAGGGAAATATTGGCTTCATAAAACATTTTGAGAACTCTTCTTTATTTCTGAAAAACACCTTATAGCTGATATAAACTCTTGTTTAAACATTTCATGGAATCCCTAGTGAACCCATTTGGCTTGGACCCAGATTCTCTTTTTTAAGTGCAGTGGATCAAACCCAGGGCCTCACACATGATAGGCAAGTTTTCTACCATTAAGCTACATCCCCAGTTGAATTCAATTTTAAAACTTATTTTCATTTTAACTGCTGTGTGTGTGTGTGTGTGTGTGTGTGTGTGTGTGTGTGTGTGTGTGTGTGAAAGAGAGAGAGAGGGAGGGAGAGAGAGAGAGAGAGAGAGAGAGAAGGAGAAGAGAGCACACATGTGAGTACAGTGATCATGGAGACCAGAAAATGGTATTGGATCCCCTAGGGCTAGAGCTGCAAGCAGTTGTAAGCTGCCCAGTGTGGATGTAGGGCCTGGAATTGGGTCCTTCACAAGAACAGCAATCACTCTTAATCATTGAGTCATCTCTGCAGCCCAAATTCAAAATGTTTGTGATGACATGGGGCTATTCAGGTTATCTTTTTTACATTATTTTAATTGTGGTAATTTGTCCTTTCTCAAAAATAACCCAGTTCATCTATATTCTCAAATTCTTGAGTGAAGTTCTCCAATTCAGTCCATTATTATATTTTTTGATATCTGCGGGGCATAACATATATATTCTATTTCATTCTTGATATTGATAATTTCTTTCTTGACCATTTCTTTCCTACAGGAAAACAATTTACCAATGTTGACTAATTTTATTCATTTTAATAATATATTTATTCCTTCAAAATTTCACACATGAGAATAAGCGACTATGAACGTTCAGTCACAGATAGATATTTCAACCTTCTCCATACAAATCTGAGGAAATATCAGAAGAGAGGGCATAAAGCATGTAAGAGAACTGGGAGGAGGGTTGTGACATACTGCCTTCTGGACGTGACATGGATGTTGTACACATCAACTCATGACAGCTATGGTTGCTCGTACATGATTAAGCCAGTCAAAATTTACTTACTTTATTCATAAAACTTTATAGAGTCTATTTCTTTTATCTGTAGATTATTCATAAGCTTGTTTTTCAGTTTCTAAATGGTAGGAAATTTTCAAGTTACTGTTTATTCTTTTCATATTCACTTGGTTACACTGTGGTTCAGAAACACATTCCCTGTCATTTCAAATTGTTTAAATTTTGTTGAGCTTTGTCTGTGGCGGGGTGTCCTAGTTAGCTTTATTGTCAACTTGACAAAACTAGAGTCACCTGGGAAGAGAGAACTTCAACTAAAGACTCAAATTCACATGTAGTCATGTCTATGAGGAATTGGCTAGGTTGATAATTGGTGTGAGAGGACCCAGCCCACTGTGGCAGGTGGTCCTGAGCTGTATATGAAAGCTAGATAACCATGAGCCAGTGATAGAGGCAGAGAGTAAGCTAGAGAACAAGCCCATAAACAGTACCTGCCAATGGTTTTGGCTCTAGGTTTACCTTTAGGGTCTCGCCTTCAGTCCCTGCCCTGGATTCTCTCAAATATTGACTGTGACCTGGACATCTAAGATGAAATAAATCCTCTCCTCCTGGTGTTGCTTTTGGTCATTGTGTTATTATCACAGCAACAGAAAGCAAGCTAAAACACTGATGTGTGTATCTTAACATATAGTCTATGTATACACACAAACATGTATCATCTGCTATTTATTAGAGTGTTTTTGTTAGATTCTTTTGCCTTGCTGCGTCCACAATACCTTAGAGAAATTACTTAAGAATAGAAAGATTTTAGCTCATAGTTTCACAGGTTTTCAGCCCATCTTGGTGGGGAAGCCATGGTGGGTCAGCTCAATTCATAGCAGTGAGAGCATGTCATAGAGGTTGTTCTCATCATGGCAGACTAGGAAGCAAAGAACATGGCAAGAATCAAAGGCTGGTATACCTTTCAAAGGCCCACTGCCAGTGACTTATTTCCCAGCTACACCCTCCCCTCTATAGGCTCCACTGCCTTCCAAATAGCACTGCCAATGGGGCACTAAGTGCTCAAAACAAAGTTCCGTGGAGGGTGCTTCATAGTCACACCACAACAAATGGTTTTTTTTTTAACTGTCAGTCAGATCCTGTTGGCTGTTAGTGCCATTGAGTTCCATTCCTCACTCTTTCATTTAGCAGTGGTGTCAGGAGCTCAAGAGGGCTATTGAAGTCAGCAGCTCTGAGGGTTAAGGTGCTTATTTCTTCTTTCAATTTGATCAGTTGCAATTTGATTTAGTTGACATCTCTGATGGTTGTTGTATATACACTTGAGTTTCCTCTGTCTTCTGAGTAGGTGCGTTGACCTTTTATCATCACACAGTGCAATGTCCTCTTCTGCCCAGGATAGTTTTCTTCCAGAGTTTTATTACTGGCTTTCTTCTCATCCTTCTTTTTTACATACTCTTCTAATGATGCTGCCTGTGACCCTTCTCAAATTCTGGTCACGTCTTTCTCTCAAGGCTTGCTTCTAGGGAAAGCCTAATCTAAGTTGGTCACCTAAATGGAGTAGAAAAAACTGCTCAGGATACCCTGGTCAGTGAAAAATATTAAGGAATGACACATGCAGGGGAGAGAAGCTCACAATTATTTGCAGTGATGGCATCTTAATGTACAGTAGTCAGCCTCTTCTCATTTATCCCAAAGAATTCCAGAATGAGGACTCTTGATATCGCTGTGTCCTTACATGACATCTGCAAGGCCGACAACTCCCAAGTCAGCAACACTGTCTGTAGACTTCATTAGGGAGCCACAGATCCCCCTCCCATCCCCACTGTGCATGCTTCCTGGTGGAGTTCCCACCTCCCTCCCAGTAACCTGGAGTTGGCCCTGGGGGCAGGGTCCCTGGTGTTGGAGGCATCTGTAAGTGCTGTGGTTGGCTTTTAATAAACATTAATGTGGAGGAGGAGATGGGTTAGAGCAAAATTTGCTTCGAATTAGAGCTGGCAAAGCAGAAACTGGTTATCCACGGGAAAGAGGAACTTGTGAGCAGGCCAAGATTATCACGCCATCATAAATCAGGGGGAAAGAAAAACACGCCTTCCATCTCCTCCACCGCCGCCTCCTCCTCACCCTAATGATTTCCAGCCCCAACCATGGAATGTTGTGTTTAAGGAAAAAGTTGTTGGACATAATTAGTAATTCTATTATAGTAATATAGCTTTATCTAAATAAACACAACTTGCTTTCCCTCCGTGAGGAATTATGTGGTGGGGAAGGGGGAGGAGAAAGGAGAGCTGAGGTTTGTGTGCCCTGAGTGAGTCTGCCCCAGTTTCCTAGGAGTCCTGGAGTCAGAGCTATGGGGCTTTCTGTGGGGTAACAGTGGGCTGACAGATGTGTTATCAGAAACAGAGTCATTCCAGCTGTTTTGCTGACCTCTAACAGCATCCGTGGTGAAAACTGTCCCCTGCTGTCCTTTGTTACAGACCCTTTCTCCTTCACTATGAGAGTATCTGAAAGTGCATCAGAGCTGTGTCTCACTCCAAACACCAGCTCACCTTCAGAAGAACGGGAAAGAGGGTTAGGGAGAGACCCAACTTTCTCGCATACCTTTTGGGAGGTTTGTGGCACCAAACGTTTTCACATCTAGTATTCTATTCTTTCCTTAGAGTCTTTTGTCATTGCCCCTCTGAAGTCCCTCTACTGGTGATAGATGACCAAAGCATCAGGATTTGGATGAAAGAGCATTCCTAACAACTTAAGCACTGAGAGCCAGAAGTAACCAGGTACCTTGTCCTCTCCCCTGGTGCCTACCTCAGGTGGCTCTCCCATGCTCCACTGGGCATCAGAAGAACATTTTCTTTTAGTTAGCAAATGTTTGTTTTAGTATGAAGAGTCTTAAAAAAAACATAGAAATAGAACTACTATATGATCTAACAATTCTCCTGCTGAGCACATGACTAAGGGGAAGAAAATCTGTATGTCAAAGAGACATTTGAACTCCCACAATTACTCTAAGACTTTTCATAGTGTCCAAGATAAGGAGTCAGCCTAAGAATCTATTAATGAATAAGTGGACAAAGACATGTGGTCCTCCTCATAACAAAGAATGGTATCATCATTTACAGCAACTTGAATGAGGCTAAGCAAAATAAGTCAGGCACACAAAGACAAATACCACATTCTTGTTTATATATAGGACCTAAAATATTTATTTCATAGAAATAGAGAACAAAAAATGATTACCAGAGACTGGTATGGAGACAGGGAGAGGGTATGGAGGGAAGAAAGTTGTAGTAGTTACTTTTCTGTTGCTATGATATGTCCTGAAGCAATGTGTAGAAGGAAGTGTTTATTTGGGAGTATTGTTCCAGAGGGAGAGTCCACAAAGGCACATAGAGGGCAGCCAGACCAGGAAGCTGAGAGATCACACCTCCAACTCCACACACAAGCAGAGAATGGACTGGAAGTTTGGCAAGGATATAGACTCTCAAAGCCCACACCAGTGGCATGCTTCCTCCGGCAAGGCCACACCTCACAAAGGTTCCATAACAGTGCCACCAACTGTTCAAATACCTGAGCCTACGGGGGACATTTCTCATACAAAGCACCACCTTAGTCATCAGGTACAAGGGTGCAATTGTATAGAAGGAATCATTTCTAAGTTTGACAACAACAGCGGGTTTCAAAATAGCTAGTAGGCAAAAATTTAAGTGTTCAAAACACAAACACATTATAAATATTTGAGGTGACAGATGTACCAGTTACCCTATATATAAACATTTCATATTTTGTATTGAAATAATACATTATGAACTGTGAGTTTACACAATTATCGTATGTCAGTTAAAAAATCAAATAGATAAGTGTTTTATACATGAAGGTATTTTTCCATGTCATAAATACGGTATCAGTTCCACCTAAAAAATTCCAAAATGACAGAAGCGAAAAGCAATTCTTAGCCCCAGCAACCATACTAGATAACAGCTTCATTTCCTCTCAGTATTATTGTTCTATGCAAGATACTTAGAGTTTCCTTGCTTTATCTGGTCATGATTATCTGGTCATGATTAGATGACCAGATAAAGCAGCTTTTTGAGTACTTGCTGCAGTTTGAATAAGAATGTCCCCTCTAGGCTCCTGTGTTTAAACACTTGTTTCCTAGTCAGTGGTGCTATTTGAGGAGGTTATGGAACCTTTAGGAGGTAGAGCCTTGCTGAGGAAGTATGTCACTGGAAGTAGATTTTAAGGTTCTCAACCATGGTGGAGAACTCACTCCAGAGAACTCTCTGGAACTGTAAACTGAAATAAACCTTTTCCTCATCTAAGTTGATTTTAGCCACTATATTTCATCACAGCCACAGAAACATAACTAATACACCTGCTAGGTTGAACCTTATTCTTGTCCAAGCAGACCCAGAATCCTGGTGCCTCTGAAAACAGGCAATGCCCAGGGCCGAAGTTACTGTTGCCCCCCTGCCTGAGTCTGACAGAAGCAAGCTGCGTCACTCTGGTTACAGGACTCTTGTGGATTTGTGCTTACCTCCATGCCTTCATTTTCAGGAGAAATCATAGAAAATGATTAAATCCTCCCCAGTGGAAGCCTTCATGATCAGTCTGCAAGCTAGAGTGCTTGTCCTGATGTGGAGTGGGGAGAGCTAGCCTACCATTTCTGAGGTCTGTGTAGAAACACCCTGTCCATCAGAACTCTTAGAATTGTCATTTAAAGGAGTTAACAGGGAAAGAGTTAAGCTGAAGGACTGAAACAGAGAACCAGAAATGGATTCCAGAAGTTTAGGCACAGCAGCACCAGGATGCTTGAACAATGTGGTCATTCCACAGCCACCCTCTCCATTCTCTAGGTCTGCTTTTCTCCATGTGTTTTGCTTATGTTTTTCCAATGCAAATGATTTTTTCCATCTCTGGAAAAAATAAATGTATCATCCTTCCAGCATCGTAGAAAGACTTGAACTTATCTAGACAGTATCCAAGGCATCTTCAAGGATTCACTTGTCACACATGTTGGACAGTTAAGAAAAGTTTCCCATATTCTATGCTGAGACCATAGATCACATGGGCCTTTGAAGGTATCCTCCAGTATGCTGCAATGGGACCTATTCCCCAAACCTAGAGCATGCTCTCAAAGTCTCAGTATAGATCTTCATCCTGATGCTGGGTCATCATGGTGATGCCCAACCCACCTACATCCACTTTCATTTGACTTCCTATTTAAATGTGCCATACCTCCTTGTTCTCTGGCCCACTACAGTATGAACTGCTCTACTTGGCCATACAAACCCTACTCTAGAGGAATGAACCTCTGGAACCATGGTCAAAAGCAATACTATAATTTCTCCCTTAGTTGTTTCTCTTGGATATTTGGTCATAGTGACACAAAAAGAATTGACACAGTCAATTTCTATTTGGTCATCTGTGTGACTCATTATTACTATATTCCCCTTTTTTTGTTGAACAAACCACACTGTGGATGCTGTCATCCTGTTTTATAGACTAGGAAATAGAGACTCATATGAAGCACTGCAAAGTGCCTGGTGGAATAAGTTTTAACTAACAGCATTTTTTCTCTAATCTGAGAGTTGTCTGTCACTGGATTCCTAATGTTCAGAGCAAAGTTGGCTGTCTCCAGAGATAGTGCCCAGGCTCTTTCTACTGCCCATCACCTCATATAAGCACGTACTACTGCCACTTTTATGGCCATTTCACTGCCTCTGGTTGCAAATGTCATTCCCTTCTTAGATTCCTTAGCTTAAGGTTTAGTGTCATCACCATGAGAGCAGGTCATTCCTATTCTGCATATAGTGTAAAGCCTATGGCAAGAACTCAGTAAACACAGATGGGACATATATGTCCAGTGGCAGGGAGAATGACATCCATCTCTCCCTATTTATCTGGCCGGTAAGTTATCAGAATCTTCCTGATGCCCAGTGATAAGGTTAGAGGCATGCACAGCCATGCCCTGCGTTTCACAGGGGAACTGAGAACAAGCAATCTTACCCACTGTACTGTCTGTCCTGCCTGTCCATCTTAGTTTTTGAAACAAGGTCTCTCCCTGGACCTGTGGCTTCACCAGTTGGCTAAACTGGCTAGCCAGAGAGCTCGGTGGAGCTATAGCCACCTAATCTACCCTACCAACCCTGGGATGATTGATATACATCACCATGTCCAGCCTTTACATGAGTGCAGAGGATCCAAATTCAAGTCCTCATGCTTATATGACATGCGGCCCAGCCTCTAAATTCTATCATTCTTTAGAACTACACTTCTACTTTTCTCTTTGTTAGAAAGTTATTCGAGGTGCCACAATTCAAGTCATGGCCAAAAGCAACATTGTAATTCCCCCCTTTCTCTCAGCTATTTGGTCACGCTGACACAAAAGTAATTGACATTGCCGAACTCTGGTATAAAGCAAGTGTGAGTTGGATTCGTACTCTACCATTTAGTAGCCATGTGGCCTTGGATCACTTACTTAACTCTCTGGACTTCAATTATCACATCCACAATGTGGAATAGTGTTTGTCTCCATTCTACAACATGACATGTGTGAAATACTTACAAGGGACATGTGGTGGAGCAAGAGCTCATTAAGGCAAGTCGCTGCTTTGATATGAGTCTATGAATTGAATAGAATATCATTTTTAGCATCATCTTATTTTCAATTATAATAGATATGCTGATGTCACAAGAAGACCAAATGAATCTTGAGCATGCCTTATGCCCTCTGTATTCATTAATGCCACACAAATTCTCATGATGTTAAATCAAGTGTTTTTAAAAAAGTGTGTCTATTTCATAAGTTTTTATTTTGCCATTTTCCTTTGCCATTTCAGACAATTTAAGAATTCTCTGTAAGGAAATAAATAATAAAAATCATTCTCTGTAATTTCCTCCAGCACTCAAAGATGAGCTCTTCTCTTTCCCTGCCATTCTCCCAAGTGGACGTGGTCTCAAACACCCTCAAACCTTGTGTTTCTTACATATTTATTATGTAATATTTCCTCTTACTATCAAAGCGCAGTCAGCATCACCTAGACAATGCTACTCTATACCTCAATAATTTGGCATCATCTATTTAACTAGCCTTCTGCAGTTGGGAATGTAAGACATTTCCAGCTTCCTATTATGAATAACTCTGTAATAACAACTTTATGCAAAAACTTTCAAGTTAGATAACAAGAGATAGTCTAGTAAATCTTAAGCAAGTAGATCCGATGTATCATTTTAATCTACACTCACTTCTCTCTCTCTCCCATATCCTTCCATAGAACCCTTCTGCTTCCCTACAGCACTAACCATACTTATCATTATTTAACTTCTCTATCCCCTGGTGTCTCAGTAACAGCAAAAGTCTCCCACATCTGGCTGATGACCCACTCAATAAATATTTCTATGAATGAATGGTAAACCAGGTAGATATAAGTTAGAATCTACGCTGCCAACTTCCAATCTGCATAATTAAGACAAATGCCTTAACCTGTCTCCCATGGGTGGAGAGGCTCAGAGGGTTCAAATGACCCGGTGCACCCAGCTGGTGAGTGCTAGAGCCAGCATGTATGTCCAAGTACTTTGGCCTCACACCTGGCTTCTTCACTGGATGCCATCCTGTTGGCTGTCACACACACACACACACACACACACACACACACACACACACACACACCACTCATATATCAGAACACATAACCTCTCTCCCTTACCTGGTCTAGAAGTCACACAGTAGACTTCCATAGGAGGGTCTGGTGTTGAACATTGAGTTCTCCTGTGCCCGCCTTGGAGCTAAAGGTTCAATTTGTTTTCTAGGTTTTGAGATAGTCATTGCCTCTTTTTAAACCAGGAAACACAAATTAGCCGAAGTCCACACCTGGCAACTGAGCTTCTATCTGGGTTCCCTGGTTTCCAGATAAACCTAAAACCATTTTCAAATAATACATGGACTCATTAGTTCATGAGATTCAGGGTGTTCTCTTCATCTTTAAGGTACCCATTTCAGCCCACTTATCATCACACACACTGGAGGTATGAGGGTGTCGGCCATGAAAGAAGGACTAGGGTCTACTTGAATTACCTCTTTAGATTTTATTATATTTGAATTAATTTATTAAAGTACCAAATATGAATTTTATTCTAACAACTTAAGCCTGTAAGAAATATAGTTACTCTATGTTTGTAAATTCAAATTCATTCTGAATTAGTTTATGTTTCTGTGTGTGTGTGTGTGTGTGTGTGTGTGTGTGTGCACATGCATGCATTTCTCTCTGTGACTTGTGACTATGTGGTTCTTTGTGTTATATACATGCATTTAGTCTATGTATGTCTCTCTATGACATCTACACATTATTATTTTCTTCAGTCTCCCTTCACCCTAGATGCAATCCCATTCCTCTTTCTGTTTCAGTCAAGAGCCCTCCTGCTAATGTCTCTGATTGGTGGAGGCTGACAATCCTGCTTTATGAATAATTCCTCAACAGAGTAAAACACAGGCCACATAAAGCCATGCTCCAAGGAACATGGAAGCAGAAAGAAAATGAATGATTTGCAATGTACCGTGGAGAGTGTAGGATATAAATTCCCTTTACAATGTAGATGGGTAGCAACGGTCTGTCTTCTATGCCAAAGCACAACGGTATGCCCACTTACTCTGCTTCTACCAGCATCTCATACCTGGAAGATTAATCTTCAGGTTCCATTTGACCCTTTCACTCCATTTTCACCAGAGCTGAACAGATTATTTCCAAGCAAAATAGGCAATATTCCCTGACTCCTTGACTCCCAAAGATACCCACATCATTGTCATTACAGGTTGAACTGTGACAAGTCCCCAAAAGATCTGTTAACATTTTAACTCCCTGTGCCTGTAAATAGGACACTTCCTCGTTTACAAACAGGTTCTTTGCCAATCAATGTATGAGGTCAGTGAGCTGGCCCTTAGTCCAGCACGACTAATTCCATGCAAACCAGGAAACGCAGCAGGAAACCAGAAGCTATGAAAGGGGAAAGGGAGACTCCCAGGGGACTTTAGAGAATGATCCTGCCACACTGAGATTCGGGGACACTTGCCTTCAATACCAAGGGGCAATATGTTTCCTTAAGCACTGATGTGGTGGTGCTTCGTTACTGTAAACCTCAGATGTGAATATACTTTCATCACGATTTGATCCTCTTTCGTGACCACAGACCTATGTGTGAGCCCATTGTAACATTGCGCTTTCATCTCATGAGGTTTTTGTAAAATCTGTCTCCCAGTGTTGCATGGTGCTGACATCCCTAGAACATGCCAAAGCCTCTCCCATTTGGAGTCTTAGACTCCCTTATCCCTCCCCTCACCCTTATCTTCCATAACACCCTTTCTTCATCCTTATCCTGGCTTAAATAACTCTTATTCTGAAAGACCACCTGTCTTCCTGGTTGGGTCCTCCTACCTAAGACTACATCATCTATCTTCACCTCAGATTCCACTGGCTTTTCATAACACAAACCACAGTCTTCATTTCTTCACTTCCTTAACTGTTGGCTTTAAAAAAAAATAGCTTGCTTCCCCCACTGGAATGTCAGCTTCCGAACAGAATACACCACCACCATCACTTCCCACCCTTGCATTGCACAAGGCTGGGCACTTGGCATATATAGCTCAGATGAATTTCTGTAAATAAATGAATACATGTTGCAATCAGGGAAACTAATGTGAGTATAGCCATAGAGTACAGCACACACACACACACACACACACACACACACACACACACACACACGAGAGCAATGACATTCTCAGAGTGCTCAGCAGTACAGCAAGAAAGGAGAGAGGCAGTTGATACCCTTTGGGAGACACATAGATGGTTTCCTATTGACGAGGACCCTAATTAAGGATGTCATAGACCCTCAAACCAAGATATTTGGACTTGATTCTGTATTAAATGAGGGTCATCAATGATTTTTGAGCAGCAATAACCCAAGATGACCTATGCTTTTAAGAAAATCTTTCAGGTAGGAAGGGCACAGAGAATGGATTAAGCAAGTGGTTGGCTAAAGCCACCAAACCCAGCAAGATGGCTATTAAATATCCCAGGTACTAGGTGAGGACAGCTAGATCAGGGGCAGGAGCTGTGAGGATGGCAAAATGCAGATGTTGCACATATTGAATTGATAGAATTTAACAAATGATGGTTCATGGAGTGAAGTCTGCAGGAGAATAGAAAGACATCTCCAGTTTTGCCACCTAAAGTGAAGCCACAGAGAAAAGGACTTTTAAGTATCTGGAGGAGGTATCTTTGAAGAAAAGCAATCCTCAACTCTCCCAAAGGCAGAAACCATTTTTACTAGTCTCTGTCCCTAGTAAACTAAATAGTTCAAGTAGAATTAGCAAGGCCAGTTGTAGTTTTAAGACTTTTCTACCCTACATGTCAGAAATAGGAGTTGATTTCTCTGTGTGTCTTCCCTCCTTCAGGGAGGCCTTGGTCATCTGGACCACAAGAGAAACCATCAGACTTTGGCTAGAGAAACAGAACCAGCAAACCCCAGCCCAACTCCTGAGCCAAAACCACTCCACTTAGAACTGGTCGGAGGCCTCTATCCTCCCACAGAGCCAGGATGAATTTTTAACTCACTATTGATCAGGCAATTTTAAAATCAATTTTAATTAAATGAAAGATTTCTATCAGGATTGCTTCTCTCTGGACAGTAAATTGGGCCTTGTAATAATACTTACACTGAAACGTCTCTCATATAACTAACAGAGCCCATCATAAATAAGTAAAGAACTTTCTATTTATTTTGCATTGGGGGAAACCGAGGTGAGAAGGTTAGCCCGAAGCCTCGCAGTAATGGGAATGGCAATCAAGGACTTGAGTCATGGGGATGCCAAGCTCAGATCCTACAAACACCACCATCAGCCTTCAAAAGCCTCTCCCATGTGGACTAGGGAGAAAATAGACCCTTGTCAGTCACTGGGGAAGGGAAAATTGCAAGTATTTAACCGGCAAAGATGGAACAGGTTCACTGAATGGTATGTATAGGAGATAGTTTATTATCAGAAGGCATTTTCCTATTTAGAAATGGTCATGCTTGCTTAGCCTCTAGAAATATTGCCCCAATAGGGAGAGCTCACGCTTAAATCACTTCTTCTCAGGAGTCGCTGAAGCATCTCCACTCCCTAGCATAAGGCAGTTGCTTAGAATTCCTACTTCCGAGGTTGAGTCACATGATCCCTTGCTTGGAACTTAGAGCCTGATCAAAGTCTTCCCCTACATTACTTCAGATAGATTTTTCTCGCATGTTCCATCAGTAGATCCAGCCCTTTACTGTTCCTAAACTAGCCTTGAGTGGGCTTCAACTATCTAGCCTCCATCATGCTTCCATAGACACAGGACTCCAGGGTGCATGTGGATGCATGGCTGGAGGGTGTATCTTTGATCCATGGCATATCAAGGGACTCTCCACATCCCTTCTCCTAAATATACCCATGACTTTCTCCACACAAAACCTTCAGATTACAGTTTAGAATACAATGCCTCGTCTTGTAGTTTGTTGCTGCTAGAGATTTCATTTCGGTCAAATGTAATAAGATACAATTTATATATAAAAATGCCTGGTTTAGTGTATGATTCTATGACATTTCACAAATACATAGCCATTTAACCAGTACTACCATAACTAAGGCATGTAACTGTTCCATTGCTGCATAGAATTCCCTCCTGTATCTTTTCAAATAGTTCTGTCCCCAGTTCATGGAAACCACTAAGCTGTTCTTGCCTCCATACTGTTTGCTGTTAGCAGACCACCGTAGAAATAGAATGACATGGGGCATTGACCCCTGAGCCTGATTTTCTTCCACTTACAAGAACACATTTTTGTCCCTTTCTGTTGTGCTGGATATCAACTGTTCACCCCTTTGTATTGCTGAATAACATTTCATTGTATAAATACAATAGGCTTGTTGCTTCTTCCCTGGTTGAAGCACAAGTGTGTCCTTTCTAATTTGGTATGGATAGTAGCATGGCTGCTATGAGTATTTGCCCAAAGTTTTGTGTCAGTGTGTGTTTCCACAGCTCTTGGGTCAATCGTAGGATTTCTGGGTGCCATGGTAACTGTAATTACTAAGAAACTGAGTATCTATATCAACTTGTCCTTCTCCAGCCACTCCACACCCTCCCCAGTACTTGATATCCAGTTTTCCTTTTCCATTCTCCTAAATTGATGCCTGAGATCATAAATGGAACAAATTGTTGTCACACACTGCTGTCTGTAACACAGTCACCAGCCCGTTCATCCTTCTTCCTTGCTCTAGAACTGAGATTTGTCTCCTTTATCCTGGTGACAGTGTCCTTCGGGGGAAGCTCTGGATATCTCCATCTGTAGCCCATGAGTGAAACCAGTAAGTCCATGCCTCTCCCCTGCAGGCTCCTCCAGGCCCCTCCCCTGCAGTTTCTGACTCAAGCTAAGAATAGGAAGGAGAAACCTACAGACAGAATCGTTTGCCCCACTTTGGGGCCACTTGTGAGTTGGAGAAAAGATGGAAAAGAAGGGGCTTTTGTCACTAGAGCCTGGGACAATCTAAAACTAGATGTTGAAAATAAAATGGTTGACAAAAATGCCAAAAGGAAGCCAGGCATGGTGGTGCAGTCCTGTAATCCCAGCAATTGGGGCATGGATGCAGAAATATCAGGAGTCTAAGGATGGCCTTGATTGTATCATTGTGAGTTCCAGACCATCCTGGGCTATATGAGATTCTCTCAAGATAAAAAAAATGGTGAAAAGCTCAACCAGAGAGAAAGGAGTAGCAACTGCTAAGTGTGCTGTCCCATCTCCAGGAGGACAGAGGAACAAATGCCAGTGCAGTGATCAGTCCGAAGTGAAAATTGTACACTAGACTTAAGAGCATAAAGGTCACAGAACACTTTCTATCACTGTGTCCTGGATGTGGGGGTGGCTAGTATGAGAGCAAGGGCAGAGTGAAAAGGAAAGGACTGGGATCACAGACGGTTCATTTAGGCCATTCTCTGCAGGAGTTGTCCTGAAAGATGAAGCAGAGAGGCATGCAAAGACTGGAATGGAATGTGGATTCAAGACTAAGGTTTTCAGTTGTATAGAGCTATATGTCACCATCCTTATCACATTTTATAAGAGTTCTCTTCAATGGCTGTCTGTCTAGGCTGTTTCTTTGGAGGGGGAGTAGAGGTTGTCACAGAAGCCTTTCATGTTCCTCTTTTTCAACTGTGAGTCTTCAGTCATTAATACCATTGCAAAAGTATCTGCCTTGCCCTTTACTGTCAGCAGGAGTGCAGATCATGGACTTCTACATGGTTTTTGGTGATAGCACAGACTATGGGTGGCTTCTGATGGGGGTGCAGGTGAGGAAGGACTCAGTTTTCTTCAAGGAGCTGATCCCTGGGAGTTTGTCCATGGTCCAGTGAGTATATTGACAACACAATTGGACTTTTTTCTTCTTTTTTACAAGGGAGGTGGGGGACAGGTCACAAGGGTGGGAAATGTACCTGGGAGGACTGGGAAGTGAGTGTGAACAGGGTGCATTATGTGAAATTCCAAATAATCAATAAAATACTATGTTGGGGGGGAGGACTAAGATTTTCTTACAGTTTGAAGATGTTACAACATTAGTAGAAGCCAGACAGAGTGGCACCTGCCTATAATCCAGCAGTTGGGGAAGAGAGATAGAGGAGGATGGGAAGTTCAAGGCCAGCCTCAGCTACATGAGACAGTCACAAAAATAAAATAAGATGAACAAAAACCCATGCAAACAGAAATGAACTATTATTTGGGGATAGAAGGAGGCAGGAAGGAACTGGATGATGTCCCTGAGTAGGAAAAATAGGTCAGGATCTAAGGCACAAGTAATGACCTGACACAGTGTGAGAATTACTGTGGCACTCGTGGAGAAGAGAATGTGAGGCAGAGAGGATTTCGTGGCCAGAAAACATGGAACCTCTCTGCTGATGGCTTTAACTTTTTCAACAAATACAAATATGGAAAGAGATGCCTAAGTTCCATGATGAGAGGGAAGGCTGTAAAACAGCTTCCTTGAGGATGGATGATGAATTAACTTGAGAAATAGCATAGAATTTCCTGGTAGAACCAAGAACTCTGCTAATAGTCATGGGTTTTGGTAAGACCTATCAACATGGCTATGTCTTCTTCTCACCTGTGCTGTGGGATAATAATTTTGTACACTGGTTTTATAAAATGCTGATTGGCCAGTAGCCAGGCAGAAGTATAGGTGGGGCAAACAGACTAAAGGAATGCTAGAAAGAGGAAGAGCAGAGTCAGGAGTTGCCAGTCAGACATAGAGCAGACAAAATGACAAGACAGAATTGAGAAAAGGTATCAAGCCACATGGCTAAACATAGATAAGAATTATGGGTTAATTTAATCGTAAGAGCTAGTCAGTAATAAGCCTGAGCTAATTGCCAAGCAGTTATAATTAATATAAGCCTCTGTGTATTTACTTGGGGGATACGAGTGGGAGAGATTACTTCTGACCACCAGCCTGGAGGGACACAGGAAAACTTCCAACTACACACCTGCTTGAACACTGCTGTAGAGAATGTAGCAGGTTAGATTTAACCAAGGGACAGACATGGTCACTATGATATTATCCAGCAATCTGTCATTTTCTGCACCATCTGACAAGGTGAACTGTCATAACTACAATTCACTAAACAGGTTTATAGAGAAAGAAGTATTTACAGTTAATTGTGTTGAAATCTCATAGGGACATAAAAGCATGTGCTTGTCTTTTAAATACATAGACCAACTTAAGGTGACTTCACAAGAAATAGAGGAAGGAAGCCATTCTATGGAGAAGGCTACACTAATATGGATGGGCTATCTCACTAGCTTCTTGGAATCTGGTGTTTTCCTGATGTGGGTTAGCTACACATGTGGCAGCCACATCAGACACTGACATCAGTGGACAAAGATTGGCTGAAAGTAGTTCTCCTATGGGCACAACCCCTGTGGCCCATTAGAGAAAGGAATACCCTCTTGACCACAAAATTGAAGGGCTATAATTTCAATTTTGGACAATTTACCCTTTACTCTGGGTTGGCAGTGGGATGGTCCTTTCCTTAAAAAATACTGTCTAGACCTCCCATTTAATTTTAGTCCTCAGGACATATTACTGTCCCCAGACTCCATGCAAATCAGAAAGAACCAGAAAACTAAACATAAAGAGAATCTAGTTCAGGATCCTGCCACATACTCTGGGACAGTTTCTGTAAGAATTGTAGAGATCATTTGTAAATGATTTGTAAATGATAATTTGTTCTTCAGGGCCTTGTAGAAATGGACATCAAATCTGGCTCAGCAGCTTTGTGAGACTTGTCTGGAAAGGGGATTGGAAATCTGTACTTTTATATTATTAGTATGTGTGTATGGTGTGCATGTGAGTATGAGTGTACATGTGCCCCAGCATGCATTTTTAGATCAGAGGACAACCCTCAGGAGCCACAGATCAAACTCAGCCATTAAGCCTTCAAAGAAAGCATTCCCATGTGCTGAGCCATCTTACCAGGCCAGAATCTAAAATTTAATAAGTTCAATGAGTTATTATTATACATATCCAATGTAAGGGTTTGAATGAGAAATGTCTTCCATAGCCTATTTGAGTTGCTGGCACTGTTTGGGAAGGTTAGGTAATGGTGGTACAGTCTTGCTAGAGAAAGTGTTATCATAGGGGGAGAGCTTTTCAGGTTTATTGCCCTGCCCAGCATCATGTTCTTTCATTCTGCTTCCTGTGTGAGATTGAGATGTGATCTACCAGCTTCTTTCTCCTGCCATTATGGGCATCTGGCCCTCTGGTACCATAAGCCAAAATAAACTCTTCCTTAAGTTTGCTGTATTTCATCACAGCAACAGAGAGTAACCAATACACTCAATTTTAAACAACTGCTTTAGAAAGATGGCACATCAGGGCATATGAGTCAAATCCTACCATTGTTTTTTTAGTCAAAAAAAGTTTTCTGGAACACAGTCATGATATTTTTATTCATATTATTTGCTATTTGCTCATTATATTTTAAAACAGTTGAGTATAGGGGAGGGACCATCATGCCTTTCAACCCTAAAATATGTATCACTGTATTCCCTAATCTTTCACAGAAAAAAAATTACCTCCCCCCCAAAAAAAAGATGCCGTATGATATACTAACACCACAGTGCCAGGAATAGGAAAATATTCCAGTTTCTTAAAAATGAGCTGTTATTCCTCCTCTGAATCCATGTGTATATTGTTAACTAATGTCAGCTAATCAGCAGGATGTACTGACCCTCTATTACATGTCAGCAATGCACTTTATATTGAAAATATGGTGATCTCTACCCCTATGGGGCTACTATGAGTCTTACATGTACAACTTATTTTATCAAATCTAAATCATCCTTGATTAAAGGCATAATTATTTTATGCACTAAGAAAGAAAAAAAGTGCTACAAATTAAATCCTGACACTATTTCCTTAAGCCCTGGAAATTTTATTTTCTAATTATTAAAAAGCTCTTTTAGGTTTATTTTTATCACTCTTGGTAGATATAAAAAATTATGTGAAATAATACTGGTTAGGAGCCGAGATCTCCAGGGTGTTCTTCCGGATTATTGACCCCTTCTCTGCAAGTTATTTGCAGAAATCTTCTTGGTCTTATCAGAAAGTATCAACAAAGAGTTTATAGAGCAAGTCCATGGATGTGGAGGCAATGACAGTTATGTCACAACTGCCACCAGGCCGGTAGTATTTGTTAGAGGCCATCAATCATAGCCTGTTTGAACATATGTTAAATGGCTTTTAAAAATATGTGCATCATAGAATTGATGAGATATGATTTATTGCTTGATGAACAAGAAGTAAAGAAATATAGGTCAAGTCTCAGGAAATGGCCTTTTGTAGATGAGTTAAGGCAGGGCTGGCCAGAAGGAACAGCCGTGTAGAGAACATTTCGTGACAAAGAAAGAAGGAAAGAGGTCCTGTAGCTGTGTGGCAGTCCCCAGGCTCTCATTCTATTGTGCTCCATGCACACCTACGAGAGTCTGCTTAACACTGTGGTATCCCTCAGAGTAGAGTACAGCATGGCCTCATGCAGCTCCAAGCTCTAAGAGAACAGGACACCTCAAAGACACACATAATGTTCTGTCTATTTAAGTGAGTGAGCAATGTGTGACAGTTACTCTGGTTGTCAATTCAGTTGGGTCTGGAGTCCCTAACACATGCCAATAGGCAGAGCTATGAGGGTATTTCCAGGAAGATTTAAGAGTGGAAAAGATCCTCCTCCAGAGTGAGTGGCAGTCCAGATAGAAGATGCCTAAGAGGAAAGCTGCTGCTTTGGTATGCCTGCCTTCATTCCTTGCTGATGAATGCATCACTCTATTGCTGCTATGACTGCTGCCATCCTTCAGCAACATTTGAACCCAGTTCTTCAGCCTCCAATGTGAATTTAACACCTGCAGCTCTCCACAAACCCTCCAGGCTTCCTGCAAGAGATTTGGACTCTAGCACTGAGTAGATAGCAGCTTCTGAGCCTCTCCATCATGTACACAGCCATTGTCGGACTATCAAGCCTCTGTCATAAATCCATTTTCATGATATGTCATAATTCCATTGGCTCTGTTACTCTAGAGAACCCCAAGTAAGGGAAAATTAGGAGGCAATTCTGCAACAGAATGAAACTTAGAGCACTCTCATATGACTAAGGATGTCTAAGAGTCATGGTTGAGAAGATGAAAGTCTCCATGAGGTTGATCCCATGTAAAGGTAAAAAGAAAGAACCAACTCCACACAGTTCTCCTCTGACATACACACACACCATGGTACACTCACACCCACACAATACATCTTATCAGAAGCAAATATAGCACTTTGTAGCACTGCTGTTAATTTTGGATAGAGGAGAAATTAGTGTTTGGGTTGATATTTCTAGCTATATGTTTTAGTACCCACTCCCTCAAAAACATAACTTACTAATGCCTCTGAATCAAAGATGCATTAACTACCCCAGGACCTTTCTTTTCTGAGCTTTGGGACCTTTTTTTATGACTCCCCCCTCACATTTAGGCCCTTTCTAGGCTTCATCCCCTTAAATGCCATTTCAAGTAGCACAAGTGAACTCAGGTGTAAGTTAGCAGTTTTATCCTTGCCTCCTCCCCAGGCTGAGACTGGGCAACATGTTCCTTTTGAAAAACAGCCCTGCTTGACCAAGAGAATTGGAGTTGGAAATAAGGAAAGCACACACCAAATGGGCATGTGGCCATAAGCAATATAGCTTTAATCATTGCCCAAGATTCTGATACAGACCTTTCTAAACATTTTTGTCAAAATCAAAGTCTTAGTATTTCCTAAGCAACTGAGTTGTGATTTTGTTAGTCGCAGTAAGTCCCTTTCAAACTCATCAGACTTTGCGCTAATCAAAGGACTTTCCCAGCGCATTCCTCCATAGCTTCAGGATAGGGGCCAAGGTCAGAGGAATCAACCATGAGTAAGTCTAAACTTTCAGCCCCATTCTTTAAATTTGGAGATGAGAGATGGGAGATTGAGTCAATAACCAATGTCCAAGTAGTTCATCAAGCATACATTATGGAAAAAAGTCTTTATAAGAATTTCTAAATTACCCACCTGAAGAAGGCATGAGATCTCTGAGGGCTTCTGCCTGTGTCTTGTCTAATCCACCTCTCCTAGCCCACTCTTCTGAATCACACCTTTTTAATGAGCCAGCAGCACAGAACAAATTGCTGTCCTGAGTTCTGTGAGCTGTTCTAGCAAATCACTAACCCTGTGAGAGGTATCACAACAACCCACTGTCTCTAGTAGCTAACTGGAAGCACAGGGCAATCAGGGCATTAGGACTGGCATAGGAAATGGGCAACTGAGCCCTTACCTCTGGACCTGTGCCAACCCTGAACTGAGTTGGTTTGTGGGATATGCAACGTATGTTGGGAGATTTGCAGAGCTGGTGACTTGTGTGGGAAAAGAAACTGCATACTGATGTCAGCAATGCACTGAAGTGAAATGATGAAAAACTATCACAGCAAGC
Organism: Peromyscus eremicus; assembly: GCF_949786415.1. Lineage (NCBI taxonomy): Eukaryota > Metazoa > Chordata > Mammalia > Rodentia > Cricetidae > Peromyscus > Peromyscus eremicus. The sequence goes on along the minus strand of NC_081419.1, from coordinate 132,664,343 downwards.
ATCAGGTGGGAAGGTATACACTCCATCCACATCCCCTGCAAACGCTGAACTTCTATGTGATTGGCATTCCCGCCTCTTAGTTTCACAGTTTCTAAATTACTAAATAGAGATCATACAATGTACCATCTAAATAGTCATGCATTCAAGGCTAAAAGACATACTCAGGTAATTACATTAGGACTTGTAAGGCTGAAAGAGATCTCAGATGAAAATAGCCCTGTGGTAAGCCCTGCTCTTGGATTTCCAGCCACCAGACCTGTGAAGAATGCATTGCTGTTGCTTAAGCCACCTAGGCTGCAATATGTGGTTTTAAAAGCAGTAACAAACTTGCATACTATTGTAAGCCTCCCAGGCTGTCCTATGTGGTTATAGACCTTGAAAATACACGCATTACTATATAAGATTTGGAACCAAGAGCAATGATGGAAAGAACTCTAAGCCTGTAAATCCTTAACATTTCTCCCCACCTAAATCCCTGTGGACATGAACATTTGAGCCCATTTAGCTAAGAGCCCTGGCCTTGAATTCATAGACAACAAAGGAGAGGTAGTGTGCACCATACACTCTGGCTGTGGCAGGTGCCAGAAACATCTAGTGGGGCAGGATGAGTGGAGGCAATCCTAAAGAGGAAAGGGAAGGAGGTTGGGTTCACTGGTGACATCAAGTACTTGAGCAGCTTTGTGAGGCACAACCCCACCCCCATGCCTCCCTACAGATTTGAAAGTCAGAAGGTCTGTGCTCCATCCCCCGCCTCCATCAGACTCCAGGAAGATTCAATTACATTTAGAGACATGATGTCTGCCTCCCCTGGATTAATTTCCGGATCCTGCCAAGGCTTGTCCTTATCTCTTTCTTCTTGCTGAGAGTAAGAACCCTATAAAATTGTCTCTATCAGGGACCAAAAAATGAACCAGGGCAAGGCAAACATAAGAAGTGGTGCCTGTGTCTCTCCTCATTTACATTCAGGAAGGGCCCACGCATGACAGCTGATTGCAGAACTCTCACACCTCCATTCAGTCTACAGGGATCCATTCTGCCAGGGCACTGGGTAGAGGCAGGTCACACTGTGGGCAACAGCTGTATAGATACTAGAACTCAAAGTAGCCGTTCCTAAATATCTTTATAAGACCATTAGTAGTAATGACAGCAGAGAGAACATTTGCAGTATTTGCAAAGTGCTGGCCCCTTCTAATATTTGTGTCTTACTGAATCTACACAACAGCCCTATGAAGGAAATAGTAGTTTACCTCTATTTTCCAGTAGTTGGTAAAGAGGAAACATAGTCTCCAGTGCCAGCAGCAATATGTAATCATCATCTCAAAATAAAAGGGTGGGGTACTCCACGGAGTGAAAAGTCATGACTGAATTTTTACCCACAGATGAGTTTTCATATGTGTACGTGTGTGATGTTCACTGAGTTAACACCATATGGTCACACTTGGCAGGCATTGTTCCATGTACTGTTCACATAAGTCATGTGACATACAAACTTTTCTGATCATCGCTGTTTAGCAGATAAGGAAAACCAAACCTCATCAATGGCTACCCAGCAAAGAAGTACAGGAATTCATATTTGAAACATGGAATCTGAGATTTTTGAACCCATTTCCTAGAGGTAACACTTTAAAATATATTCAGTGGCAAGTATTTTGCAGGTTGACCAGTTGCCTTTGCTTATGATGTTAAAAGATATATGGTATGGAATGACAAGAACAGTAAGTTGTAATATAGACTCTGGGACAATGCATTACTCCCTGTGCAAGTGAAGAAGTGTGTCTCCCCTCCCCAGCTCAAATTCTGCAAGCAGGCTAGACGGTGTTGAATTTCTCAGATGTTGTACTGTTTCATGTTCTTTCAAAGTGTGTTAGACCCTATCGCCCACGATTACTCCCAGGTGCAAAATTGTATGCACAAACAGTTGCAGCAGCAATTTACTGACTGTGAGCTCAATCAGCCAATTGTGAGCACAATTAGCTGCTCCCTGCTCATTTGGAAGGAGCTGGGGCGATGATTGCCTCTGCAATTAGCCAGTTGTGGGCAGCTTGGCTTGCTTGTGCAATCTTGCACAGGCAGGCAATGTGCAAAAGTGATGCATGCCAGGAGCCTCACACTTCTGACTCCAGCTATCTGACCTGATGTCCACCCACCATTCTTTACATGTGGATGGAGGCTGTAAATGTGGGAAAAGAAAAGATGGACCAAAGGCAGACTTTGGGTAATGCTAGAGGGACTAAAGACACAAACCTTTCCATGTCTTGGCACAGGAGGGAGGGAGATGAGATACTAATCTGGATTGGCAAAGGTAAGCTGTGTCCAGGGTTGAGACACAACTTGATCATTAATGATTTGGGTGCAAAGAAGATCCATATAAAAATGTGTTCACTTAGAGGAGAGAACCATTTGTATTATCAGAATGGCTTGCTTTGGGGAGTCAGGAGAAAGCTAAAACAAAACTGAATGGGGGAATCAAAATGCCACATTAAGTCACTAGTGTAATCAACAATTTTTTCTTCCTTCTTCCTGTATCCTGATGAAAAAAATAAATAACTGATCCTCCCACTGGAGTTGGGCAGTTTCCTACCCACCTGTCTCTGCCGAGGAAAGCCTGGAAACATGGAAAATTTTATTGCAGCTGTCCACAAAATGAGCTGAAGCCTGATTGAATGTGCTCTACTTTCCCCTTAGTTACGAGTTGATTAGAAAAAGAAGAGTTCGCTGTATTTTAAGTGTATTTTGTTGCATGGATGTGCCTTTGTACCTAGAAGCAGGTTTGTAAAAACCAAAGGAAAGAGGAGTGAGTCACTGCTTGGCAGTAGAGCTCACTGAGCTGATTCAAGTATCCTGTGGTCCTTGGGAAGTAAGGGCCATATATTCCTCTAACTGTGCTAAGCTTGTTAGAATGGTAGAGTTCCGTTCATACTAGTCGAAATGTGGGGAAAGTCCCAAAGTCTATTAACTGGATAAAGAATAAGCATAAATACAGTATAATAGCATTCAATCATAAAAAAGGAATAAAATATAAACATTCTAACATAGATAAGCTTTGCCAACTCAGACTAAATGGAAGAAGCTAGACACAAAGGCAACTTGTATAATTCCATTTACATGAAGTGTTCAGAGCACACACACCCACAGAGAGATGGAGAAAATGAGGATCAAGTCAGAAAAAAATGAGCATTAGGAGCAAGTGCTATTGGGTTGGGGGTTCCTCATGGCGTACCAGCAAGATTCTGGGATTAGATGGCTCAGTAACCTAGTTAATATATGAAAATCACTGAATTGTGTGTGTAAACATTGCACAATTTGATATACTTATTATATATCATTTAAAAAGTAAAGAAAATTTGTCCTTTAAAGAGGGGGATAGATTGAGTCAGTGAGAGGCCTTCTGTTTCCCTGTCCACTGAACACCCAAGAAAACCTCTGAGGAACATTCATAGCAGGGAAAGTTCAAAGTTTGTCTCCAATGCAAGCCAGAGTCATTCATTCATTGATTCATTCATTCACTAATCAAAAATAATTATTAAACACCTATTTATAGCAGATTATTTAGTAATAATTGAGAACAAAAACTCTACATTTAATCTGATTGGTGAGGTCAGGATATATATACATTGGAGGAGGAGGTAGAAGTAAATAAGTATGTCCCTCCCTGGATCGATAATCCCAAACTTTCATTTTGATTCACAGAACACATTTCTTTGGATCATGATGGAAAGCAAAGATTTTTAAGGGGATTTTCCTTAGGCACACGATAAAGACTTCTAAGGCCAGCAGGTAAAGAGGGTGGATCAGCCAGGAAATACACTGGCACAGTATAAAGAGAGTCTTCAGTGCCCGAGTATTGGCGCCCACTCTCTGCTCAAGGCTAAGAAGCTATGTGCACAGAGCAGAAGTGACACAAGCAACATGCATGAGTTCACAACCGCTGCCAAGGTAGCCCCACACCCCACGCTTCCCTCTCAACCCAGCCACGCGGAGACATTTTCTCTTCACAGAGCACATACTCTATATTCAATTGAGTTAACTATTAAAACGATCAAGGGTTGGTGTCACTTTTTGTCCACCTGGAGTGGCAATTAAACAGATGCTCTTACTGCTCCTGACACTATGCAACTTCCTTTCCCAGGAGGCTTGGCGGGGCAGAGGACAGCTAGAAATGCTCCTATAATGCTCCTGTGTGGAAAGAGGGTGTGTTGCTTTAAAGCGGCATCAAGCACAGTCTCTCTGTGTCTTCCCACTTGTTGCCCCTGGGCTCTGGTGTCTGCCCATCACTCCACGCATCCATAACTGAATGATCTGACAGAAACTCAAGAGTCCTTGTAAATTGTTCACACCTATGCTGTGCGATGCACCATCAGAGGCTGTGTGGTGACCTGAATGAATAAAAGTTCCCCATAGTCCCAGATATTTGGACACTCTGTCACTGGTTGGTGGTGCTGTTTGGGGACATTTAGGTGATGCAGTCATGATGGCGTATGTTTAAGAGTTAAACTCCTCTAGCCTCTTCCAGTTCATTTGCTCTGCTTTGTGCTTACAGTGTGAACTCTTGGCCCCCTACTTCTGCCACTCTGCCTGCTGCTTTCTGCCATGATGTCCCAACCATTATGAAACTAACTTCCTGAAACCATAAGCCAAAATAAATCACTTCTTCTTAAGGTTGTCTGGATCATGGTGTTTTTAATGCAGCAATAGAAAAGTAACCAAGACAGGCTCCCTGGTTCCACTGTGTCAGGCTCATACATTTCTTTCAAATATATCGCCAAGCTACCTTCTTACCCTCAGAGACCTTCTAGCTGCCCTGATTTCACTTACCCTGAGTCACAGCTGATGCAACGTAGAATTAGACCTGGTCTAACTGGTCCCCTGATTATGACTCTTCAGTTGCTCTTAGAATAAGATTAAAATTCTTCACCAGAAGTCTCATTCCAAACATCAGTGGGACCAGAATGAAAACCAGGAGATACTGAAATGTCAATCATTCCATTTCTCTTTCCCATTTTACCACTTCTGCCCCCAACCAGATTTATATTATTACTGCAGGATGCCATGTACACACATGAGGGATTACGTTCTAAAGTGATCAGGATGAATAAATATCCTTTGGGGATACAAAGGACCAGGTTTTTCTGATGAAGTGTGAGCACAGGTGACAGAAGTGGCAAGTCTAGGACTTGGCTGTGATGGAATCACAGGAGGAGTTCAAATCACACTGTTGCTCATGAGCCTCAGCCCCAGAAATTCTAATGTAATTGATATTGGATATGGCTGGGGCCTTACCACTTTCAAACTCTCCCACTGAAGGGCGGGGAGGGCAGCTCCATGGATAAAGGGACAGCTGTACAAGCATGAGGACCAGTATTTGGAATCCACAGGCAGCCAGGTCTGCTAGCACATGTCTGTAACCCGAGCACATCTACAGTGAGATGGGAGGCAGACTGAAGAATCCCCAGAAGCTCACAGGCCAGCTATCATGGAGTACAGAGTGGTGAGCAACAAGAGACCCTCGCTGAAGAAAGAGGAGGTGAGGATTGGCACCTGAGGTTGTCCTCTGATTTCCATAGCCACATCCATGGCACACGTGTGCCTGTTCTCACACATGTGAGGAGAGAGAGAGACAGAGAGAGAGAGAGAGACAGAGAGAGAGACAGAGACAGAGAGACAGAGAGACAGAAAGACAGAAACAAAGACAGAGAGAAAGAAATAAAAGAAGAAAAATCACTCCCCTGATGAGTCTAAGGTACAGCAAAGTTTGAGAGCTGATATGAACCTCTCCAAGGCCTTCCAAAGGTCCTCTCTGGTGTAACAAGAACAGCCCATTTTCCCATCACTGGTGCTCAATACCCTTTCCTCAGAGGGGAAAAAGGAGATAGAATTCTTGGCTTGAATTCTGAAGGTATAGTACATAAAAATATGATTTATGATTGCTAAAATCACCAAGAGCTGTGTGGCATAAAGAACAGGAAATAACTGCAACCTGCTGGAAGAACAGTGGGTTCCTGTTGTGCATCTGTCTCATAGTCCCTGCAGGGAAGTCATCCTCCACCTGAGATAATTAGAACGTCTGCAGAGTCTTGGACATTAAGGAGAAAGAGACAGAAATAAAGGGGAAACAATAACGTTAAACATACGAGCTCCTCAAGAACAAGAGCCTTTACAGGCTCATCAGTCTTCTGTTAAATCCTGGGGCTGCCTCGTGATCCAGGGTCGATGGGCTTCTCCTTGAATGGCCTTCATAAGCCTCACAACCCAGGCATGGCACTCCTAGACCTTAAGGAAATAAAAACAAGTGCAGGACATGTTCCTTCTTGACATCTTTCTCTGCTGCATCCCTAAGGGAGCACGTGGAAATCTAGGGAGATGCACAGTGGAGCCGGATCCAGATAAAATGAGCTGGCAAGGCCCTTGATGGAGAACCTCTAAGAGCTGAGGGCTACAGTAAGTTATGGTAGAGGGAGGCAGAGGATGTTGAGCTAGCTCTGCTTTTTAGAGTGAACAGGATAAGGGACAGGGATTCTTTTATACCTAAAAGGCTCCTCTGCCCACCAAAGCGTATCTAACACTGGTTAAACTAAACTGACTAGAGCTTTTGCTCAATGAAAGACATATTCCTAGTGGTCATAAAAGGTGCTAGTCACTTGAGCTATTGGGTAGTGCTATCAGTCAGATACACCTTAGTAGAAAATAGGACTATCAATCAATAGGTGCCTTGAATCAGCCTCACTCAGTTCACTCACCACCTCTAACACCAAAATGAGGACACTCTGCCCCTTAATGCTGACCCTTCTTCAGGTAATGTCAGTGTGGAAGGACAGAAATATTGGCTGATCTGGTGACCTTTTTCTAGCACAAGTCATTTGTATTTCTAGAATTTTCTAACTGATGAGGAACTTGTTAATTACTATGTAAAAAGAGAGTGCTGCTGAAATGCCAAGTTAACATTTGTAATGGATGCTGCTAGTTGTGGATGTTGACAATGCTCCTATTATCAAGATGTCATTCCATGTTATATTTAATTACAGCTAGCTTTCCTGGATGTGCAGACAAGTTATTGGCTCCCATTGACTCATTCTCTATTTAGCTATGTTTTATATTGAATCTTAATATCTTCTCTATTATTTTTATAGGAAGAAAAGAATGTCTTCTGAAAGCCAAAGTCACTTATCCCCTTTATCCAATAGTCTATTTCCTATCTTATCTCCTTGTCCAGATCTGTCAAATAAAATGTTAGCTTTGTACTTCATTGTACAAGTGCCTCAGTCAAGTAGAAATATCACTATTGGATGTCACATAGGCTTTGGCATATTTCAAAAATTGTATTTGAAGGATTTTGTGCATATTTCTTCTTTGTAAGAGTATAATGCATTGATAAGATATGTCCATGTCCAAATCCTCAGGACCTATGAGTGTTGCCTTCTACTGTAAAGATTTCGCACATGTGATTAAACCAAGGTTGCCGTGATGAGAAGATTCTCTTGGAGTTCCATCACATATATACATATAAGAGACTGACAGAAGGAAATTTGACACCTCAGAGGCAAAATGAAGACACAAGCAGAGACTAGAGTGATATAGCCATAAGCCATGGAGTGCTAGGAACTACCAGAAGCTGAGAAGCAAGGAATGATTCTCCCTGGGAGCCTCTAGGGATGCACTGCCCTGCTGACAACTGGGTTTCAGACTTCTGAATTCCAGAAATGTGAGAGAATCAGTATCTGTTGGCTTAACCTGCCAAGGCTATGGCAGTCCATTCCATCAACCCCAAGAAGCTAATACAGAGCCCTAAATAGTAACAAGTCCAGCTGTCTGGTTTCATCGACTCAAGAAGTACAGTATTTCCACATCAACAAATACATGACAAACTCCACTAACTGCTTTCATTATTTTCTTTTGACAGTGTTGGGGATCACACCCAGGGCCCTGTGTGTGCTAGGCAGGCACTCCACACATGAGCATTATCCCTAGTGCTTTGATTATTTTAAATGGACATATACCTAAGCATGTTTGTCCTCTTAATGCTATTATTATTCAGCAGCAACACAAATTAGTTAATCATTCTTGGGGGGGGATTATAAGACTCCAATAGATGCCATCAAGGTGAGCCATCTCCAGGTAACTAGGTCAGCACTGCTGGCAAGGCATTTGGGGATATACAAAATGTTATTTGTGGCATTTCTCACATTAATTTTCTTTGCCTCTCTACTTCATTTGGTCATGAATACTCAACTGCTAATGCATAACACTTGTAGTACTGCAGGCCATTATAGCAATGGTCATTAGTCATCTGGCCACTTCCATAGTCTTTGCCATATTCCCTTCATCATGGTTAGGTTATTGCAAAGATCAACCTTTTAGTGGTCATGATAGAAGCTACTTCATACTGAGGACACTGCATCAAGTCTTCAACTTGATATTGACTTTTGATTTTATTTTATGTGTATGTGTGTGTTCTTATATGGATGGGTGCATGTGCACACATGTGCTTGTACATGTGGAGATTAAAGGTCAACTTCGAGTATCATTCTTCAAGTGTCATCCCCTTTGATTTTTGAGACAGGGCCTTTCATTGGACAGGGGCTTTCCAAACAGTCTAGGCCAGCAAGTCCCAAGGTTCCATTTGTCTCCACCTTCCCAGAACTGAGCTTACAAGTGCTTGAGGATTGAACTCAACGAGTGCCTTACTGACTGGGCCATCTCTCCAGCCTTCGACATTGACTTTGGAGCTTACAATAATTTTGTACAGACCACTCTTACACTCATTTCAAAGCATAGTGACTCACATGATCAGAATTCACCCCTGGAAAGAGGTTTTAGTTTATTTACTGGAGTTGGGGTCTTCTGAATTTTTTCAGCTACTACTGTGTTTCAGTTTGTCTATATAAAACAAACTCCTATCAATTATGAAGAAGCCAGGAAAACCTCATTATCCCAATGTTCAGCAGTTGGAGAGGGCTCTGGAAAGAAGCCTCTACCCCCCTAGATACTGGTCAGTAAAACTCAAATTCTATGAGTGGAAATCAAGAGAGACCCGTGATGCCCAAAATGTTCCACTAAGGGAAGGATAAGTATACACATCATGGAATCAACAGGTCTCCCTAGTTACAGAGCTTGCACCCTAAAGCCCCTTCTACAACTGAGCCCAAATAGTCTTCCTAAAATGTAAATAGGTCTGGTCTGCCCACCCTCCAGTAGATGACCCAACACCCACACACATACTGTTGGCACCTAGTGGACTCATGGTTTATAAAAAAAAAAAAAAATGAAGTTGGGAGAAAAAAAGTGTAGGGGGATGAATTGGAGGGAAGAGTATGGACATGGATTTATTTTTTAAAAAATGGACATGTATGAAATTCTCAAACGACTAAAAAATAAATGTGATTTTTAAACAAATAAATAAATTTTAAAAATGCAAATATGTCCTTCTCATTGAGACTGGAAACTTCTCTGTCTATAACAAAACAGGAAGAAGTACCTGCGGCTGGCAAGGCTGTGCATTGGGCGCCTGCTTATTCCTCTGGCCTCATACCACATGGTGTCTCGCACTCACACCATAGATGTCTTGGTGTACTTCTTCAATGGATGAGACAGTTCACAGCTCGTGGTCTCTACCCTCACTGTCCCCTCCACCAGGAGCACTCTTCCTCAGCCATTCACAACCTCCCTGCTTCTTCCCATGGGGGTTTCCATCAAATACACCCACCCAGAGATCACCATTTTCCGACTTTGTCTTGGGCTCCCTCTGTCCTCTCCTCACCCCCTCCCTCCTCACACACTCAGTCCCTCTAGGGCCCTCACTAACATTCTCACCACATCCCCATTTTGTATTCCTGAGAGTCCTCATCACTACCTCCAATTATCTTGTTTGCCCAGCATGTACTCACCCATGGACTGTCCTGTTTACAGATATATCTTCAGTCAATATATACCTGCTACATAGTATGAAATCAGTAAACAGTTGTTGAACAAATAAATGTTTTTTTTTAAATGTGTAACAGTTTCAGAGATCTGATGTGAAACTTGATAAAAAGGCATAATAAAGATAACCCCTAACTGCAATAACAATGCTAAATTTAGGTCATGAAATTAAAACTCAGAGAAAGGACAGAAGGCAGTGTGAAAATTTTCTGTGAGAGCACCAGCTCAAAAAAGGCAGCAAGTTTATACTGAGTTCATTCTTCCAAACCCTCGGTGCCTCGAAGGCCTGGTCACACTGAGGAATAGTGAACGTAAGAAAAGAGGTCCGGGTTCATTGTTTTAACATTGAAAAGCAAAAGTGGACATTCAAATCATTTAATCAAAAATTAAAAACTGATATGAAAGAGGCAAAATCCAACTGAAGTATGCCACGTGTTTTAAGATGTATTTTAGTTAACTCAGAATATGAAACTTATTCGTTGCCGCTTGGCAAAAGTCCGGAGCAGGGAGTACAGCACTGAAATCCAGACATCTTTTGCGTGGAACTAAGTTCTCACATTCACCCACCCTGTGTGTTCCAGGTTGGTGTCTCCCAACTTGTTTTAGAGCAAGCGACACCAAACTGAGGTTGACATGTGAGCCTGGGGAAGAAGAAGCCGAGCTGGGTTCCTGCTCCAGGTGGCTTGGCTGTTAACAGACCCATCTCTGGCCACTTTTTAAACACTGCTGGAAACAGCTCCCTTTGCCATGTCGTTTCTCCTTTAACCACTTTCAGACCCTGCAGGGGGAGCTTTAAAGAGAGACATCTTTAGTTCAACTTTGAAGTGTGGTGTTTGTTTTTGGCTAACTGCAAATGAGCAGACATTTTCAGTGTTGGTGTTTGTTATTAGGGTTGTGTTTGGTGGTCTGTGTGGTTGCCTGGCCTCCAGAGTGAGGATGGAGGCTCTGGGATTAAGTCCGTGGTGGTTTCAAGGCCTGGGTACCCCAGCACCAATGTGGGTGCCACTTACCACTGCAGCTCAGTTTCAACCATACTTTGTCCTGGAAAAACCCCCAAAACACATTTGGCCCTGGGCACTTTTTTCCCCTTGATTTTTAATCTTGAGAGCAATTTAAAGAAAATGCAATCCATATGTTTCTGATTCATTTAAATCACAAAAACATTGGGTTTTGTGAGTTATTTGATGTCAAAAATGCCTTTTGAGATTTTTTTAAAATAAACTTTCCAAGTCGTTTGCTTTAAAAACACATACTCACGTTTTGCCAAGGGTGAGTGGATTCAGACTCTAACGGATTTGGATAGAGCCTAAAATTCTGAACTCGTAAATTATGACCACATTAAGATAAAACCTATATCGCACAATACCCAGTCAGGCCCAAAGAGAGCCCAAAGGCTAGGTTGTCATCCAGATGCCCCACAATTCCCTGTGCATGGCCCAAAACCAACAAAACATCCGGTAGGCTTGATCACACCCTGCCCCCCTTATTCAGATGTTGACTGCTGTGGAATTAAGGACCCCGGCTGCAGCTGTCAATCCTGGTGCATGCAGAGGAGTTTAATTTTAAAGAGTCGCTCTGTATGCATGAGGAGTGTAATGTATGTGGAGTGATGGGGTTCAGGCAAGGAAAGCCTATTCATCTTTAGAAGCAGGTTGTTCCGAGAAAAATCAAAAGCCATAGAAGGATGGGGGAGGAAAAAGACTACCCAAATGTGATTGAGCCTTCTGCAAGGGCAATGGGAAAACAGGTAGTTTAATAAAGCATTTGCAATGTTCTTCTAATAAGAAGGAATCTGTGGGAAGGGACAACCAATAGGAAAAAAGGACTTGGTAATGCTCTCCCCAATTATGGAGAAGCTTATGATATATATATATATATATATATATATATATATATATATATATATATACACATATATGTATAAAGTCAATTGTAAGGCTTTCAAGAGTGAAAATAAATTAACAGCAGCTAACTTTTGTACAGGCTCATCATGAAATAAAGGAATAATAATGATGAAATTCATGAAATAAAGGGATAATAATAATAATGAAATTCATCATGATAATGACTAATGTTAGATAAACAGTTCCTGCTCTACATAATATTTGGTGATAACAATAGTTGAAACTGTAATAGCTAACCCCAGAGACAATGTTTTTCTTTGGGTATGGGATAGGCAAAAGTCAGGTGAGTCTTCCTCAGTCTACCTCCATCTTGTTTTTGAGACAGGACTTCTCACTGAACCTAAAGGTCACTGGTTGGCTAGATGGACTACCTTGTGAATTCTGTGGGTTCTGCCTGTCTCCACCTCCCCAGTGCCAGGATTTCAGACTCAGGCCACCAGCTCAGGCTTCATTTTAAATATGTGTGGTGAGGACCCATCAAGGGATTCATCCACGGTGTGAGGCAGAAACCTCAGAATCTGACCTCTTCCCCAAAGCCCATCAAATCCTCAAAACATGAAGCTATGGGAGACATCTCCTATTCAAGCCACAACACTCACCTTGACATTTCTTTCAAGCTTATCTTGTCCATTCTATACCATAAAATCAGCCAGGAGGGGAAGAACACTCCTGCCAAACTTGGAACACCTGGAGATGGTCCACACTTTTAGAATCACCATAGCAACCACAGTGACAGTGACAACCACAAAACAACAGTAGTACCAGCTGACCCTTACTTTGACCCTTCCTATTACCTTTCTTCTGATGCCACACAGCCCACTGATTTATATCCCATAATTTCCCTAAGATCAATGGGAATCAAGGCTAAGAGAGGTCTCAGAACTTTCCCAAGGCTAAGTTGCTGGGGCCTGGAAAACTTGGATTTTTAGAATGGAGGTGTCTAATTCCAAGGTCTGTGTTCTTAGCCAAAACAGGAGATCAATAAATAGTTGCTGATTGACTGATTGATGAGTGATTGACGGGAGCAGAATTCCAGGTGGAGGGTTGTCACCATCTGTGCTCATCTGTCATTAGGTTGCCATGTGAGATGAAGATTATTTATCTCTTGGAGTCAGTTCCTGTCACCAATCCCTCAGTAACATTCCCATCTAACCTGTCATGGGAATGTTATTTTTGCCACTAAAAGTTTACTGTGGAACAAAGAAGTGCTTGATTCTAATTACAACAGTGAAAATGGCAAGCTCTCTGCAATACTGTGTGTTCCATGGCTTTCAGATGCCTAAAAAATGCCCAGTAGAGAAGGGGAAGGCAACTAAATTGAGACATAGGGATCTTTTTATATTTAGACTTATTTTAATTGACACGCAAATAAAATTGTACATAGTCCTGCGGTACTGTGTGATGTTTTAATACGTGTACATTGTGTGGTGTGTAACTTATGCTCTCTCTCTCTCTCTCTCTCTCTCTCTCTCTCTCTCTCTCTCTCTCTCTCTCTTTCTCTCTCTCTCTCTATATATATATATGATATATATATATAGATATATATATCTATATATATCTATATATAGATATATATATAGATATATATATATCAAACATCATTTGCTTATGGTGGAAATTCAAAATCTGTCCTCCTGGCTATTTGAAATATACAAAGCATCCCTGTCATCTAGAGCCACCTTACTGTTCAATAGCAGAGCTCAATTTGTTTATCATGTATTAGTAATTCATACCCATTTATCAGTCAGTTCCCCATCCCTCACTCCCTTCTACTCCCCTGAGCCTTTCTCCTAACCCAGACCAGTCCATTCTCAACTTGTGTGAGACCAACTTTTTTAGATTCCACACATGAGTAAGATCAGATACCTCATCTTTCTGCGCCAGGCTTATTTCACTTACCACCAAGATCTCTACCTCCATCCTTGCCACTACATTCTACCACCTTTTCCTTGCCTGTTCTCTAATCTAACATGCCTGCAAAGAGACTTCCCTGGCCCCCACCTACAGTCACAAGCCCCAGAAAAATGGCCAGTTCTAAAGGACATTGTCCTTTCTGGACTGCCAGAGCAGAGCAAATGAGGACTTGTCCTGAGTCTATATGTAAGTTCAGAATGTAGAACAAGACCTTGCTGCCTCTGGAAAGCCACTGAAGGGGGTGTAGGGTATGGGGGGACCAGCAGCAGAAAGAGGAGGATCATCATGAGAGAGCAGCATCGGAGAAAAAGAAAGCTGCAGCTGGAAATCTAAGGGTCACCAAGAAGAGCACGTGAGGTACAATCTGTGATTACATGGATAATTAGTGTCCCCAAAGGTCTATGTGCTGAAGATATGGTCCCCAAGGTGGCATTATGAGAAGGTAGTAGAGCATGTAAGAGGTTAGGCCTTGTGGGAAGTTCTTAGGAGCTCTTGAAGGCCACTGTGGGACCCACATCCCTTCCTCTTATTTTTGCTTTATGGCCATGAGGTTTGTTCTGCCATGTATTCCCATTGTGATATAACTGGGTTAAATGGCCATGGGCTGGAAACTCCACAACTATGACCCCAAAGAAACCCTGTTTTGAAAAATACTGAGATGCTTATCATAGACATTTTATTATAAGAACAGCCATCCAAAGCATCATCACATCTTTGAGAAAGGAAAGGACTCAGATGGGGATTCCTGGGATGCCAGTAGAGTAGACTGAGCTCCAAAGAATGTATCCTGTGGCCTCAGTATTCCCATTGGGTATTCTGGGATGGTGGCTGGTTGGTCTTTCTTTCTATATTTCCTAATATATCAACTAATATAACAGAACTGGTGAATGTAAGGAACTAAGAGAGACTCAAGACCATCTAGGCTTGTGGGGCATCTATAGAGGAACGAGTAGGTTGGGGAAAGGGGGCAAGACTAGGTCGGGACAGAAAACAGATCCTCATCCCACCCCCAGAAAAAAGAGACTGTGTATCCCACTGATTCTGGTGCACACATAAGAAAAACATAGAGCCAAACAGAAACCTGATAAGAGGATGCTGATCTAAAGAACTGGGAGTGAGTCCTACTGAGGCAGAAGAGTTAGAATAAGCAGAAATAAAAGACAAAAAAAAAAAAAACTGTAGGAAAGTATTGCTCCATCTCAAAAAGACACAAATGAACAAAGAAGATTTTTGTGGAAAGGGAGGGCTGTTTTCAGAATTTAAAATTTTAGTGGGGGATTTGAAAAGGTGAAGAACCACCCCTGAGATCTGAGTGGTCACTTAAAAGAAACAGCTTAAAAATCAGCCCTAATGTAAACACAGAATGTGTAGGATTTAGATTTGTAAAAGGAGACCAACATGAGACTCATAAGAGACATAAGTCGATCCAGAAGACTTCCCAAGAGGCTGGCTGGAACACCTCCAAAAGGAGAAAGGAAAATGGATGGGAGAAAAGAACTCTGCAGGGAGCCTGTAACCTGTGCTGGCCTAGCCTCCAGATGGGAAGAGTTCACCCAGCCTGGAGTCACCTAAAGAAAAAGGGCGTGGACTCTGGTTAGCTTACAAAATCCCCAAACTTGAAAGAGAAATGCTTACAAGTTTTCAGAAAGAAAACAAGACTTTTTTAAATGACTTTTAGCTCTAGCCCTCAGGCCGCAACAACCTGGGGACACACATGTTAAACATTTAACTCTCTGCAACCAGAGCTGGCAGTAGACCAGGGCTATGGGATCAGCCAGATAACACTGAGGGGAAACAAATTGCAGAGGGCTGCACTAGAGTCGTTATCAGCTGCGCAGTTCACCTGCTCTCCCAAGAAAGCAAGAGATCCTTTGGGCAGTTTTTGTGAGGCAGTATGTGCGCTTGGGACATGGCTTCTCCCATGAGACTGATGGCCCAAGGATTGATCTACTTATTTATAGGTAAGAGTACTTTCATACAAATGAGTGCATTTTATCTTTCATTCATGGACTAGCTGCTATGTCCCAGTGGAAGACAGCTGTGTGCTTAGATGGTTGTGGTTCAAAGGCAAGGGGAAGGATGAAAGAAGATGGAGGCAGACAGAACACAGGGGCCCAGTGGTGTCCTGTATAGATATTAGTTAAGATCTATACTACCAGAGCCAGCTTCCCATAGGCCCAAGATGCTCCTGGCTGGAACAAGAGAAGTCTGTCCTCCAGCTGGCTCAATCCTGAATGGGGTTTAGGGCCTGGGGTGGGAAGCCCAGAAGTGGGGGTGGAGGGCTGCCTGTGGTGGCTGTCACACCTGGTGGGCTGAGAAAGCTGTCATTATGGAGCATTAGCATAAGAAAGCGAGGCCCCTGTGTTTGGGCTTGTCACCCTTCAGTGACAGGGTGCACAAATGTGGGCAGACTTGGGGAACAGAGGCCGTCAGTGTCTGCACTGACAGTGTTGGGTACCATAGCTGTCACTCTGCTGGGGCTGGCCCGCCTCCACTACCCACGCTGCCATTAGAATCAGCAGCTACTTGCCCACCACCTTTATTTCCACACAATGGTCGATAGTCACTTGTCAGGTCGTAGCTGGGAGACAAGGGCAGGGCACACCTGCTTGCTGGGGCAGAAAAGGATTCAGGAGGCATCCACTTGCCCTCATCTGCATCCAAGGGTTCGGACATTATACTCTCTGCTCTCCCATATGTCTCAGCCCTCAGGGCCACTGGCCTGGATGCACACAGGGAGAATGTTCTGACCCAACTATCTCTTCCTTGTTCACCTGCTGAGACAAAAACACAGACACAATTAACAGAAAGTTCAGGGCAAGAAAAGATGGCTCAAGAAATGGGTTTGTCTGTCAAGGACACTTAGAAATGACTCACATAAAGTCAGGTTGTGTTTTGAGTTTCTTGATTTCTCTGTCAAGAATCCCCTTTGCATCTGGCAATGCTTCTGTTACCAGCAAGAAACTGAAAACTGTCTAATAGCCTGTTAGACCAGAACAAAGATAGTTGAGGAGAAGCAATACTGACCAAGAGTTCAGCACAACCATCAACAGCCACAGTAGCAAACAGACCACTACAACAGCACTGCTAGTATGCCCTGATGCTCATAGGATGCCTATAGGGGCTGAACTCCTGCCTTGGATCATTCCACTAATCCCTACAAAACCCTTGCCAGAGAAGCAGAGGACCAGAGATAAGAATAAATAATCCAAAGTTGTCATGAGTAAGTGGCTGTTCCTAATGCCACAGCCTTGCTTCTCCTTTGCTCCTCAAAATGACCCAGCAAACGAGGAGTTAATGATTATGCATTTAAGATCAAATGGGTTTAGCAGCAAGGATTCAAATTAGACCTTGCCCTGATACCCGCTTCTGTATAGGCTGCTTGGGGCTGTGGCTTCCTTGGGGCCAACTCTGCATTTGGATGTCTGATTACGTGTGTACTTCTTCCAGATGCTTGACAGAGAGGCCTTCAGCCCCAGAATGAAGTGAGGTGCAAGTGCTGGCATGAACTGGACCAACTTCAACAGTTCCGCGTCCAGGTCCAGCTATTCTACAGATCACATCACTTCTTTACTGAGGCTCATACTCTTCCTGTTGGCAAGCCAAGGGTGTTAGGATAAAGAAAAGAAACATGGAATGTTGTGCTCACAAAATTCAGAGTAGCAAAGCTAGAAGGCCTGTTGGGACTACCCAACGCTGCCCCCTCATTTTACAGCTGACGAAACAAGACCCCAAGGTTAAGAAACTGCTCCAAGGTCACACAACCCATTATAGGTAGAACCCAGATGGGAATCCCCAGACTCTAGCTTTGGGCCTGAAGGAGCAAGCCAAGTGGAAAAACAGATGCAAATGCTTGCATGGACCTCTGGGAGCCAAGGTCTGGGTGGCATCCATGGAAACCATTCTTAACAGCAGGGCTTCACATTTGCCTCGTGCTGGCTGTGCCCGGCCGCCACAGTCCCCTAATGCAGGCAGGGAAGGGGGCTCTTGAAAGAGCTGAGGGGGGCTGCTAGCACAGCTACAGGAGCTTTGGGGTGCTCATGCTGTCCTAGGGCAGTCTCTGAAGCTGGCTTTCAGAGCTGCCTGCTCTAAAAGCCTTATAGCTGCCAGCAGATGTGTAGACAACAGCAGCCTTCTTTCACGTGCTGGAAGCCTGACCACCCACCACCTTGTTTTCCCCGAAGGTGGAAGAGGGTGGCACATGAGCATGGACTTGTATAAAAAGTGGGCAGCACCAACCTGGGCCACTTCTCCTTTGCTTTTTGGTAAGTTAAGTCTCCTCAGAGCAACCATCATACAGACTCCCATTTTTATTCCAGAAAGAAAAGGAACATATAGTGGCTGTCTACCTATGCTCACTCAAACTCTTCTTTTTTTTTTTCCAAGTTTTATTTTAAAATGTTAATTTTCATATTCCAAACTCTGCTTAAACTACTTATAGGGGATCCTGGAATGGCCCAATAGAACAGCCCTGTAGGAGTCCATAGTAGCCATTATATATATGGTAAAAGAGACGAAGCAACTATGTCTGACTGGATCTGCTATTTCCTGTAGGTCCTCTGTCACTCTTTCTTGATCTGGGATCAACCTACAGCTGGTGGGAGATTTTTTTTTTTTTTTTTTTTTTTTTTGTCTGAGCTCTGAGTAGGTAAATTAGTGACCACAACTGAGAAGGCCAGAGAATTTAGGGATGTGGAGGACAGAAGTGGCTAAGCAGACAGGTCCTGAGACAAGAGAATCTACACAGCACATGGCACATTTATAGCCCTTGGGGATACCGGCATACAGGCACCTTCAAGTGAGACTGAGCACACTGCAGAAAACTGCCCTCTCCCCATGGGGTCCCATGCTTTCTCCCTTCATTTCCTTTCTTTCTGCATGGCTAGATTCCATAGCTATGAAGGTAGGGAGAGTTAAAGTCAAGACTGCAGCCTCTGGCTAATGTCACTGTCTGAGTCTGGAACTGCAAGGGTTAAACGCCACAAGCTAGGTGTCCTCAAGTGAATGTGCTAAGGGTTACACTGATCACACTTTATAAATATGCTCTGTTCTCTGGTTCTGTTAATGGCACTTCTCAGCATGGAGCCACTCAGTGTGGAATAACAAGCATAAGCTAAATAACAAGGCAGTAAGTCCATATTCTGAATCCCTCCTTCCCTCCCTCCTGCAAAAGCGTGATGTAGCTAGGGATGACATCTCTGGATAAACACTAGCAATGTTTTTAAACCTTTGCTTCCAGTGCCCAGAATCCTAGAATGATAGTCCCCCGAGATCAAGTTTATCAAGAAAACTCAGGTAACAAAAGAACAGAGGTGTGGGGACAGAGGAAATCAAATGTCCATAGAGAGAAAATGTTGGGGGAAGAAACAACAGGGTTTGAGAAGATAATAAACTCAGCCTTGCATTCTTCTGTTTGTTATTGTTGTTTTTTGTTCTGTTTTGTTTTTCTCTTGGCAAGATGGAGCCTCTAGAGAGCAAGGGTGTCTTATTTGGGTGTCTTTCCACTGTGTCTGCTCTATCTTGCACACAGAAGGAACTCAATATTGATGATGTTTCTGAGATCCAAATGAAGATATAAGCACAGAGGTCCTTTTCACACTGTAGTTAACGCCACAGTAGAAATAATGAAATGGGGGTACATCTTGGGTCTAATTCAATGATTCGATTCTGGATAACTGAAGTTACTTGGGTATACACATAGGTAGCAGAATAAGATTGGAGAATATAGCTAGACTACCAAGACATACGCATATACATTTGTTCACCAAGGGACTTATTCTCGGGTCAGGTCCTTCTTTCCTCAACCCCGTTCAATAAAGGAGACTCTTTCCCAAAAAGCAATGTTCTTAATTCAATCATATCTATATTGATTCTCACCTCTAAGTGGAGTTTGTGAGAAAGCCTTGTTATTGTAGGAAGTATGTGGAGAGCTCCCATTATGACCTGGATATGTTCTTGCCCCTTGAAGTCTCTTCATAGCCGTTCTCCACCTGCTGTGAGCAATGTGCTGCTGGCCTTTGAGGGAATCACTGCTTCTTGGAAGTCCAATGGGAACTAACCAATGGTAGGCACCAGTAGGTGACTAGAGAGTGGGAAGGCAATAAGAATATTTATTGCCCAGATCTCTCTCCAGTGAGCCATTGCTTAGCCCTTGTGTTGCTCAACCAGAAGCCACAACTACAGTCCCTTGACATTCCCGGAGTTAGAATTATCTTAAGCATCTCCACTGATGGCTGTCTCATTTCCTATCTTCATCCTAGAGGCTGCACCAATTACAACCAGTTGTTGTTCCCAGTGGCTTCACCATCGCGTTTGGTCTTCCTTTAACCAATCACATCCCTATGTGACCATTATTCAAACTCTCCTTGCCCCCTCTCCATTTAAATATGCTGCCTGCTCTCTAACAGGATCCTGACTATATATATGGGAGCAACAAAGTAGCAGCCTTTATATTTCACTCCTTTGTATTTTAAAAAGTCTGAATAGATGAAATCACTTTGCACTTATGCATCTTTCTGCTGTAGAATTTTTTTTAATGACTTATTTTTTTTAATTTTTATTTTGCAATACAATTCAATTCTACATATCAGCCATGGATTCCCTTGTTCTCCCCCCTCCCGCCCCCCTCACCCTCCCCCCCCCAGGCCACCCCCCATTCCCACCTCCTCCAGGGCAAAGCCCCGCAGATTGAGATCAACCTGGAACGGAAACATATGAAATATGAACCAATGGCTGAGGGGTCACCAACTGGATCAGGCCCTCCGAGTGGGTGAGACAGTTGATTGGCCTGATCTGTTTGGGAGGCATCCAGGCAGTGGGACCAGGTCCTGTGCTCATTGCATGAGTCGGCTGTTTGAAACCTGGGGCCTATGCAGGGTCACTTGGCTCGGCCTGGGAGGAGGGGACTGGACCTATCTGCTGTAAATTTTAGTGTATACACTAAGTTTACCTCCTTCAGCATAAAGCCATCTTCCCTACCATACAATCTTAGCCTGTGAGGTCCCCACCTCTGACTCTTTAGACCACAATGAAGTCCTTGACTGATATAACTGGTTACCCTGCAATGTTTTACCCAGAACTGACACATTTCTATACTCTGGATCTTACTATCCACAAACAAAATAAGCCTCTCAGATTTTCTTTTATGATTCTTAGTAATTTATAATTTGTCCCAAATAACTGCCTTTATCCTTAAGGCACTAATACTCTTGAAACTATTATAAATAATGGTTATGCAGAAATTTCTTCTAAGTTGAAACACTCCATCCTGGAGAGAGGATCATTAAAATTCGGGAAGCAAATGAAAATTACTCAGGAAATTTCTGAAGCTGACAAGATTCACAAGGCCCCTCACAAGGCTGAAGAAAGGACACTGACCTGCAGAGTTGCCTGAAAGTTTTGCAGAAAGCTTCAAGGATTTAGACTTAGTGAGCCATCACCCCTGCTGAGGTGGCTTTGGGGTAGTGCAATGTCTTTGAGTCATCTATGTTCCTTAAAGTAATCCCTTACCCACTGTGGTAGTTTGAATGTAATTGGGCCTCATAATCCTATAGGGAGTGGCACTATTAGGAGGTTTGGCTTTGATGAAGTGGGTATGGCCTTGTTGGAGAAAATATGTCACTGTGAAGGGGGGGCACGGGCATTGATGTTTCTTATGCTCAGGTTACCACACAGTGAGTCAGTCAACTTCCTGTTGCCTGTAAGACATAGGACTCTCAGCTATTCCTCTAACACCATGTCTGCCTGCATGCCACCATGCTTCCTACCATGATGATAATGGACTGAACCTCTGAAACTGTAAGTGAGCCCCCTCCCATTAAATGTTTTCCTTATAAGAATTGCTGTGGGCTTGGTGTCTCTTTACAGCAATAAAAACCTTAACTACTATACCCATACTATACCAGTAAGCTCATCGGTTCACCCAGCTACATGTGTGGAATTGTTACTCTGGTCTGTCCTCAGTGCCCATCTAGGGTGAAATGACATTTGCTCACATTCCTCCAGGAAAAGTCACACCACATCACAGCTTTGTATAACAGTTTCAAATTGCTCATGATATAGACATAATTTTTTAAAGTTTTGTGTGAAGACTTTTGTAGGCAACTTCCTCAATGCTATCTGCTATACATTGCAATGGTTCCAAGTACATATTTTGATTTTCCACATGAACAATTTTATTGTTTAAAATAATGGCCTTTAAGATTCTTTCTTTTCAATCTTTGAACCTTATTTTTCTGCTGTATTATGATTCTTCTTGAAGCTCACAACGTAATACTTAGTTCTTGATCTTAAAGAAAATGCTTTTCTTTTAAAGGCATGCTAATGTAGTGAGTTAGCTGTAGAGACACAAATCAACATTCTCTTTCTATATTTGAAATATAAACTTACTTGTCATATTATCACAGTAATAGGACAATCAGAGGTGATGTAAAGTTTGAAGTACAATTAATGTGATAAATAATTAGAATTAATCTCCAAGAAGCTTTTCCTTTATAGGTCCAATACTTGATGCAAGAGTGGGTATTTGCTATGTATTTCAAGGAACATGATTAAAGAAAACCTTGGACAAACAAATAAGGAAGGCAAGTTAGCAGCACACTTAAAGATACCCAGGGGTGCAAAGCTGAGCAATGGACTCGACCTTAGGGCATGCTTAGCCCACAGCTGTGTATCTACTTCTTTGACATTCATACCCTGTGTTGTCCATAAATTCCCAGAGAATCCTACTTATATTTTAATACTCAAAGTCAGATTGGAGTAAATGCCACATCTGGAAACCACAAAGAAAGAAAAGAACAGGAGAAAGTGTAGCATGAATTTTAAAAGGTCTTATTAATAAAAACAAACCCAGAGCCAGGTATTCGGGTGAACACTGAAAGATCAGAGAGACAGAACAGGCCACAGCTAACCTCACCTCACCAACTCCTAGCTGATCCTGTTTCCTCAGACTGGAAGCCTCTGTGTCCTCATCCAGAATGAATCTCAGCTGAACTGCTGCTAACAGACTGAAAGCTTAACCAGGCTCTAGTTCCTGGTCCTCACCTGTTATATACCTTTCTGCCTCCTGCCATCACTTCCTGGGATTAAAGGCATGTGTCACCATGCCTGGCTATTTCCAGTGTGGCTTTGAACTCACAGAGATCCAGATGGATCTCTGCCTCTGGAGTGCTAGGATTAAAGGTGTGTATGCCACCATTTTCTGGCCTCTATGTCTATCTAGTGGCTGTTCTGTTCTCTGACCCCAGATAAGTTTATTAGAGTGTACAATATTTTGGGAAACACAATATCACCACAAGAAAGTTTTGCTGTTTGCAAGGAATTCGTGAGACATTGGATCAGAAGATAGTTTGGTGGCTTTATTGAAATAATTAGCATCATCAAGAAGAGAGGGATTAAATACTGCCATAGGATTCCAAGGGATCAGTAGGAATACATACTGAGAGATTGGATTTGTTTAATATAGTGAAACCCACTCAAATAAGCAAATAGCTTGGTAATGAACTGAATTTCTTGATGGTACAGAGCTCTTCTCTATGAGACGTGCACTATTCATGACCACTTCCATCAATCCAGGACATTATAGAAAGAAAAAAAAAAACATGACCATGGTAGACTCAGAATGACTGCTCATGTCCCTTCAAATTTCAAACTTATTTGTTCTCATAAACAAACAGTTTTGGAGAGTTACATGTCACATCTAACACCAACAAATGAAACCCCTGATCAACATGGCCTTGATTAATATACTGTTCCATCAATGTCTTTCATTTTGGTTTGGTTTGTTTTTTGTTGGAGTTGTTTAGGTTTGCTTTTGTTGTTGGTGTTTTGTTTTGTTTTTGTGATAGGTTCATTTTGGTTTGGTTTATGTTTTATTAATTAAATTCATTCATTGGCAGTTTTACACATTTATATAATGCAAACTGATTACTCTTATCTCCTACCCTGTAGAGACTCCCTGCCTTCCTACAAAACTCTACCTCTGTCCCTCTTTGTGTCTCTCCCTCCTTCCTCACCCCCGTCTCTCATTCTTGTCTATTTTTTGTGACACATGATGATTTTAATGAAGATGGTATATGTGACTATGGGTTTGGAGCTACTGGGCTCAGCAATGGGTAAGGAACTAAAAACAAAGCTGGAAGACACAGAAAAAGGCTGCAAAATGCCATTCTCTAGGTCTGACTCAGTCTTTGTAGTTGTGAAGTCAAAACAGTTATGCTCTAGGCTTGTACAAAAATAGCATCACCAACAAACAGTTATATATGAAGGGAGGGCACACAGGGTCCTCAATCTTACTTCTAAAATATTGGCTGTCAATAGATTCTGAAAAATTTGGGAAGAGATTTTGTAAAAACATTTCTGCATTTATTGAGGTGATCATGTAATTTTTGTCTTTGGGTGCATTTATGTGATGAATTATATTTACTGATTTGTGTATGTTGAACCACCTCCAGAAGGAAGCTGACTTGATCATGAAAAATTGTCTTTGTGACATGACCTTGAATTCAGTTTATAAAAATTTTATTGAGAATTTTTGCATCTATGTTCATCAAGGATAATGATCAGTAATTTTCCTTCTGTTTTGTTTCTTTCCATGATTTGGATATCAGGCTAGTGCTGGAACATAAAAAGAGTTTGGAAATGTTCCTAACAATTCTTTCATGGAATAACTTGAATAGTATTAATGTTGGTTCATCTTTGAAGATCTAGTTGAATTCTGCAGTGAATCCATCTGGTCCTGGACTTTATTTTAGTTGGGAGACTGTATTACATCTTCAATCTCATTGCTGGTTATAGATCCTTATAAGTTATTTATTTCATCCTTGTTTAATTTAGGTAGATCTTGGATATTCAGAAATCCATCCATTTCTTTTAGACTTTCTTTTAGAATATAGGTTTGGAGAATATGTTCTCATGATTTTCCAAATTTCTTTGTTATCTATTATAATTAGTATTTCACTTTTCACCTCTAGTTTTACTAATTTGGTCTTCTCTTTTTTAGGTTAATTTGGCTAAATCTTTGTCAATCTTGTTTATTTTTTTCAAAGAACCAACTTTTTGTTTCATTAATTTTTTTTTGTATTTTCCTATTTCTATTTTAATCATTTCTGCCCTGATATTAATTATTCATCTTCATTGCTGTTTTGGGAGTTGGGTTTATTCTTGCTTTTTGAAGGCCTTCAGATACATCATTAAGACATTATTTGAGATCTCTGTGCTTTTTTTATGTTGGAAACTAGCATTGTAAACTTTTCCCCTAGGACTGCCTTCATTGCATCCCATAGACTTTGTCATATTTAGTTTTAATTTTTATTAAATTCTAGCAATTTTTTTATTTCCTTCTTGATTTCTTCTATGGCCCGTTCACCATTCAGTAGCACATTGTTTCATCTCCATGAATTTGTGTGCTTTATTCCATTGTAGTCAAACATAGTACAAAATGTTGCGGTGGTTTGAATAAGAATGGCCTCCATAGGCTCATATGTTTGAATGCTTGATCCCAGTTGGTGGAACTGTTTAGGAAGGATTAGGAGATATGGCCTTGTTGGGTTAGGTGTGTCACTGGGGATGGTCCTGGAGGTTTTAAAAGCCCACACCATTCCCAGTCTTTCTCTTTGTCTCATAGTTGTCTCAAGATGTGAGCTCTCAGTTACTACTACAGCATCATGCCTGCTGTCTGCTGCCATGCTCCCTGCTGTGATGGTCATGGACTCTAAACCTTTGAAACTATAAACGGTAAATAAATCCTTTCTTTCATAAGTTGCTTTGGTCATGGTATCTTATCACAGCAATAGAAAAGTAACTAAGACAGATGTTATTTCATTGTTCTGTATTTGTTGAGATTTGTTTTGTGTCCTAATATGTGGTCTACTTTGAAGAAATTCCATGGGCTGCTGAAAAGAATATGAACTATTTAGCATTTGGGTATAATGTTCTGCAGATGTCTGTTGGGCTCATTTGTCTTATATTGTCATTTAACTCCAGTATTTCTCTGTTTAGTTTTTATCTAGATCACCTGTCTAGTGATGAGACTAGGCTAATGAAATGACGTACTATCACTGTGCTGGGGCTAACCCATGGCTTTATGAAATTGATTACACCTGTGTTTGGTGTGCATATGTTTAGAATGTAATGTCCTCTTAATGATTTGGTACTACAATGAGTTTGCAGTCACTTTCTTTACCTCCACTTACTAGCCTTGGCTTAGAGTCCACTTGGTCAGATATTGAAATATCTGTATCTGTTTGTGTCTTTCTTCCATTTGCTTGTACTACCCTTTTCCATGAGTTGTCATACTTCTTTGAGAATGGTGTATGCTTCTATGAGGTAGAAAAAGATGGATTTTGTTTTCTAATTCAATATACCAGTCTATCTTTTTATTGAGAAATTGATATCATTAATATTCAGATTTGTCATTGAAGTATGTACTAATATCTGTCATTTTGTTGATTTTCTCATGTTTCCTAGATTACTTTGGTGAAATGTGTAGTCAGAAGTTTTTCTGTGTCCCACCTGGCCCGTGGTCAGGACAAACCTCTCACCCATAGTCATGCAGTCTTTTATAAAATAATCACACAGAGGCTTAATATTATTTGCAACTGCTTGGCCATTTGCTCAGGCTTTAACTGACTAGCTTTTACACTTAAATTAACCCATAATTCTTATTTATGTTTAGCCATGTGGCTTGGTAACTTTTCTCAGTTCTGCCTTGTCATCTTGCTTCCTCTGTGTCTGGCTGGCAACTCCTGACTCAGCCTTCCTCTTCCCAGAATTCTCCTCATCTGCTTACCCTGCCTATACTTCCTGCCTGGCTACTGGCCAACCAGTATTTTGTTTATCAACCGATCAGAGCAACACATATTCACAGCATACAGAACAACATTCCACAGCAGAAGTGTCCTGTTATTATATTATCTTTCTATGGTCTCTAGTGTGTTTATCCTTCTCTTTAGTCCAAAATATTTTTTCCAGTATCCTCTGTAAATCTGGCTTAATGGCCAGATATTCTTTGAGTCTGTTTTTATCACGCAAAAGTCTTGCTTCTCTTTCAACTTAAATAGATAGTTTTGCTGGGTATAAAAGTCTGGGTTAAAAGTTGTGAATACATCTTCCCAAGCCCTCTAGCTTTGAAAGTGTACACAGAATATTCAGCTGTTATTCTAACACACATGCTTTATGTGTGACATTAACCTTCTCTCCTAAAGTTTTATATACATTTTCTTTAGTCAGTGATTTAGGCTTTTAAATATAAACATTATGAGGAGTTTCTTCTTAGGCCTTGTCGCTTGGTATCTTTTATACCACTTGTTCTTAGATGGCACCTCTTTCTCTAGATTTTGGAAATTTGCTTCTTTGATTTTATGGAAAGTATTTACTATACCTTTGGCCTATAATTCTCCTCCTTTTATGTGCATAATTTATAGATTTGATCTTTTTATGGTGGCTCAGGTTTCTTGCACATAAAATTTGCAAGTCTGGGTTTTTGAAAAATCATTTTCTTTTATTAGGTGATCCCATTTGTCTACCATGTCTTCAAGCCCTGCTATTCTATTTCATGAGAATGGTGAGGGTTTCTATTGAGCTTTCTGTTAGACTTATTGAGTTTTCACTTCCTTCTTTATTTCAGTTTGGGTTTTCTTCAGTGTTTCAACTGCTATTGATTTCATTTTCATGTCTCAATTGTCCCCATTTAATTTAACTCTTGTGATTTTGTGGACTTCAATCAGTGTATTCCAGCTCTCTAAATTCATTCCAGTAGTTGTTAGTGTCATCTTTGGGTTCTTTGAACTATGTGAATATGTTTACAATAATTCTTTTGAATTCTGTCTTGACTTTCATGTAAGCTGTTCTCCTTGGGCAGCATTACTGTGGGATTTGTGAGTTTTTTGATGGGGGACATTTTTGTCCTGGTTTTCATATTGCTTGTGTTTTCAGGATTAAACCTAGGCATCTACTATTAAAATATTGGTTGTCTTTTCATATGACTTTTAGTTCACTTGAACATAATTCTAAAGCAAGGTAGCAGGCAGAGCACCTTGGGAAAGTCTCACGGAGGCAAAGCTAAGGGGATCAGAATTTTTACTGCATCTAGGGCCATGGTTAATGCATAGAATGGCTCCATACAACACACCCAGAGGCAGAAGGGCCCAAAGCAGCAAGACATGGCTGGGGCTTTTTACTATGTCTGGGACATAGTGACCATTGGATTGAGTGGGTGATGTAGGTCAGAGGTAGAGAAGCTGAGGAACTGAAGCAAGGAGGGGATCCCTTACCATGTCCAGTTCAAAACATGGAAATGCTAGGGTAGATGAAGTTAGGAACAGAGGGACTGTTTAATATTCTTTATAGCAAAAGAGAACTACATTTAATTTTAAAATGTATTGCATCTTTCAAATCATCACATTGAAATTTTATTTCAAATCATTTTCTAGAGTATAGATTAAAATTTTTGAATCTGAATGGTATATTCAGCCTACAGAAATTTTGTTTGGCCTTCACAGTGTGTGTGTGTGTGTGTGTGTGTGTGTGTGTGTGTGTGTGTGTGCATGTACATATTTTTTAGCTTCTCTTGAAACATCATAACATCATATTTGACAATACTGGATCTACATCCAATTCATCAACAATTAGTTCAAACTGAGATTCACTTTAGACAGTAGACAGGTATGTGTAGTCCAAAAGACCAGTTCCCACTATGTTCTGTGGTCTTATTCTTGAGTGAAATAATGCAGTCTCCTTCCTCACCAGAAACAGTATAAATTTGCATCCTGAAAATGTACAGCTTGAGAAGCATTTTTAAGGATGTCAGAATTTAAGATATAGAAACAGAAATTTGACAGCTAGCTTTACATAGGGGTGATCAGGACATAAGCTCAGAAGCAGGGACATGAAGGTGAAGAATGAGAGGAATTCTGTCACACAATGAACGAACAAAGGGTGTTAACACATTACAACCAGAATGAACTCACAGAGGCATGAAGGATGTGTTTGAGCATTAGTTTATGGTTCAGTAACATGGAAGCACAGGGTTCATGACAAGAGGATGCAGCAAAGGCAAATGAGCATCAGGTTGCATAAAAGCTTGACCACAAAGTTTACGAGCCTTTTTTTGATCCTGGGTGTGCTAAGGAGTCATTTGAAGATGTGAGAGATATAGTCAGAAGAATTATTTCAGAAATTCCTGTGAAATTTCCATCTTTGGACATGACATCGTGATCAGCACTAGGCTTACCCTCTTGAAATAAAAAGCCACAAAACGGAGGCATGAATGATGCAATTCTTTTTAGGCATTGGATTACAAGTGAGAGAAATAGACAAGAGGTGCCCGAAGGCCATCTGTGATCTTTGCCTGTGAACAGGGAGATCTAGAGCTCATGTAGACCAGGATTGTCCTGGGTGGGGAGACACACACTGACATTCAGGGTTTTTGAATTAGTTAGATTGTGTGGGGCATTGAAAGAAAATGAGGATCCTCCAAAAATTGGGAGAGGGTGGCAGAGATGTATTTTCTGCATAAGGCTCTAGCTGAACAAATAAGGGCAAGATTTCTTGAGACCTAGCAGAAATAGCTAGACTCTGTTGAGAACAGAAACAAGCATTTAGCTAGGACTTAGAGAGGATTCAGACTAGTGAGACTGGAAGTACTCATAAGTATCCTAGTTATTAAATTGAGACATCAGAAAGACTGCTAGAATATGTCCTCTTTTTGTATAGCCCATAAGCTAAGACTGGATTTTACATGTTATATGGTTATAAAATAAATGAGTAAGAAGACTTATACTGCATGTGGTGTGTCAAATCTAAACTATTTCTATCTGGCTCTAGCCAGAAAGCTTAGCCATTCCTACCCTAAAGTCTCTCTCTCTCTCTCTCTCTCTCTCTCTCTCTCTCTCTCTCTCTGTCTGTCTCTCTCAGTTTCTCTCTTCTTTTTCTCTCTTTCTCTCTCTCTTCCTCTCTAATGCATATGTTGTATGTAGTGCATGTCTGTGCACATCCATGAATGCATATGTGAAAGCCAGAAAAGGATGTTGACTGTCTTCCTATGTCTGCTATATTCTCTATCTGTTCTCTTGATAAACTCTCACTGAACTTTGGGCTCACCATTTTTCCAGCTAGGCTAGCTGGCTTGCAAGCTCAGAGATCCTCCTATATCTGACTCTCCTACTCCCAGCACTGGGCTTAAGGCTTGCAGAGCCACATCCAACATTTACACAGGGCCTGGGGGCCTGAACCCAAGCGCTTTACACTGAACTGTCACCCCAACCTGAGATCAGCTTCTAAAACTGTCTATGGTAACTCAATATGGGGTTACAAAACATGTGGGAAAAGCAAAAACCTTAGCAATAGTGAAAAGGTTTCTGAACAAGCCTCAACCAAAAAACTGACTCAGAATTAAACACATAACAATTCTGAGCTGTTTCTAGACATGCTTGCCCATGTTGCATTCTGTGACCTCACTGAGGCTTTGGTTATAGACACACAGCATAAGGATCTGCACTGTAGGGGTTATTGATCTACACAATGCTAATTGGAGAAAGCAGAAAAGAGAGTCACTAAATTTGAAGACAGATTTGTAGAAGTTATCTAATTTAAATAAACTGTATTCAACAGGAATCAAAACATTGTGTACGATAGCCCCAACCCCAATGGAAATCTTCAGAAGAGACAACATGCTCACATGAATCCTATAGAAGACCTCGAAAAGATCCTCACTTTGCATTGATAATGAGCCCAGACCCAATACCCAGAAAGGCTCTGCCCAAAGGGAAGCCAGGGGACTTTATAGCACTATTTGATCTATATTTGCTTGAACTTTGAGAAAACATGCAGCCATCAGATCCAATGCACCTGCCAGGACCACACCACAGAAGAATTGTTTTCTGAATTACTCAAGAGGAGACCTGATCTTAAATGTTAATTGTGCAAGCCCAAATTACTCAGGGTCAGAGAATCTGAGCTTGCTTTACCCAGCAGGGCTGCATAAGGAGATGATTTGACCATGGAAGTGGTTACCAGGTGTTTGGAAGGGTCTACACTTGGCTGTATGGTGTGCTTTGATCTTGCAAGGGGGAGGTTTTTGCCTCTCCCCTCAGTATATTATAAAAGCTCATTAGAATAAAGGACAAGGCCCTCCCAAAGCTATCCTGTGTCTCTGTCTTTCTCCTCATCTAGGTCTTTCTTTCTATCTGTCATTTCTTAATTCCTCTCTCCTCCACCTAGGAACCCTTCAAAAGGTGGGGGAAGGTCAGAGCTGATTTCCCACAGACTCCCACAGTTAATTATTATTGCATGGTCATTTTGTATAATAGAAGGAATTTGAGGAAGGAGAATTTCAAATATATCCAAATTTCATGATTGGATTTATTTTTATATTTTGAAGTTCTTTCCTGTAAGTATTTTAAACTACTCTGGAAGTGGTTATAAAGTTTAAAATTTTTACTATAAAATAAATTTAAAATTCCCAAACAAATTTAAGTCATTATTCCACTGAAATTATAACCTTATTAGTCTTTTTTACTTTGCTGTCTACAAAATAGCTTTTAGAGTTGCAAAAAAATTATTATATACTAAATTAGAGGTTGACAAACATTTCCTTTTTCCCTAAATATTTTCCTTAAAGATTTATTCACTCTATGTCTTGGGCTTTCCAAGTCATATGATCACTAATAAATATTGAATACACCCTTACAGAATACAAGCAGTCACAGACAATAGGTAATAAACAAGCATGATTATATTTCAATAAAGCTTTATTTACAAAAACAAGTAGCTGACTGCAGGCTCTGGTTTGCAGGAGCCTGTACTAGACACTGACCCTTATCCAGACATCATACTGTCTGCTTTATGTGATATATTCCATTTATTCTGTTTTTGTTTTTATTTTGTTTTAATTTTTATTTATTATTATGTGTGCGATATGTGGAGTGAAGGGAAGGCTTGTGTGCACTCTGGCACACTTATGGAGGTCAGAGGATAACTTTGTAGATTTAGTTCTTTCTATCCACCTTTATACGTGTCCGAGGGATCCAACTCAAATGGTCAGGCTGCAAGGTAAACATTCTACCTGCTGAGCCGCCTGACTGAGCCACCTGTTTCCTGGCTTCTTGGCAATAACTCTTGGAACATGAGGATAAGTTGTTCTATTTTATGTAATACAATAGGAAATGCACTATGTTGCCTTGGTATGAACAGGAAACCTGAATTTGAGCTAAGGTTCCATTAGAATCAAGAATTTGTCCAGTTCCAAACTGCCATGCTGTGTGAATGCACATCCTCCAAAATGGAAGTTCTGCCAGTGTGATTGTATTAAGATGTAGGGTCTTTAGGGGGTGATTAAACTGTGAATGTTGTCAGCCCTTATAAAGGGAAGGACAGAGTGAGTCCTTTCTTCCACTCCTTCTGTCTTCTGCCATGTGAGGACACAATATTGCCCTCTGTGGAGGACACAGCTAAAAGGCACCATCTTGGAACCAGAGAACAGCCCTTATCCATCAATCAAACCTACTAGTATCTTGATTTAAGACTGTCTAACCTATGAAATTGTGAGAACATTAATTTCTGATATTTTTTAAATTACCCAGTCTGTGGTATTTTGTTGTAGTAACAAACTGACTGAGATATGCTATAAGGATTATTTGTTGCTGGGTTGATAAGCTGTGTTTGACATGAGCCTTCAGTTTCTGCTGGGAACTCAGGAAATAACTTTCCTATTGATATTACTAACAACCTCTTGTGAACTTCCTCAGACATGAAATTGTCTTCTTTACTTTGACAATGTTTTCTTAGACAGTAAGTAGCAAATGAGTGTGGGTTATTTCTAAAAAAAGTAGTATTCATGGAAATAAGAGTTCTGACTTCAACTTACAATTCTCAAATTATCTAGTAGCTTTGTATCTTTAGCTCAACAAAATGTGCAATATTCTGCTTAGTTTGTGAGAGACTACTTATAGGTAATACATAGCTATCTATTTCTTGGTTGTCTACATTTGCAGGAATTCTAGGGATTCTGTGCTATACACTTGACTGTAATGCATAATTGTCCTAACCAGATAAACAGAAAAGTTTGTATAGGGATTGTAAGACAGACAGCCCCAAATCAGCATGAGCTGAAATATCAATTCCTACTGATGATCACAACATCAACATATGAATGAATGATGCACAGAGGAGTGCTTGTCATTAGGTTAGCAACAGAACTGTAAATGGAAGGTGACTTTCTCACTATTTAATTTTATGCACTTCCGTAGTTATGAAAACATTAACATTAGCCTACACACTGTAATTGGGTGATGAAAATAAACAAAGAATATTGTATTTTGCTTTTCCCCCTGAAAACTCCTTTCCCCATATACTATTCTTTGAAGATGTTCATGTTTCTCTGGTTAGAGAAGCATCATGAACATTGTGTTTGAAACAAATATCTCTACAAACCCTAAAGCTCCACTAATGAATCAAATCCATCACCCACCCCCTATATCAATTATCTTTAAAAGTATACTCCCAACATTCAAGTTCCCTCTACCCCTCCTAGCCCATTCATCTATCAACAGCTCATTCTGTGATGAGGGTGAGGCAGAGGAAAGGGAGAAAACAGAGAGGGAGCCACTTTACAAAGTTACACTGAGAGAAACATGCTAAACTACATATCTGACAAAGGGCTAGCCCATAGAATATGTAAAGATTTCCTTAGAGTTAAAAACAACATCTTACTAGAAAATAAGAAAAATCATGAAAACATTTCAATGAAGCCCATATAAAGATATTTTTAAAGCATATTAAATAGATAATACCTAATTAACCAATGTAGAATTGTAAGTAAACTACAATAATATTAGGGCTAGAGATCTGTCTTAGGGGCAGAGCTCTTCTCTAGCATGCACAAAGCCCTGGTTTCAGACCTATAGCTCCAAACATCAAACACAGATACAATAATTTGTTACAACCTAGCTACCAAGATGGGTGGGAGTTTATTTGTTTTTAGTTGATATAAGACCAAATGCTGGCCAAGGTACAAAGAGTATGGCTTGCTTGCATATTGCTGGTGAACATGAAAAATGGCCATGATGGAGGATACTCGCCAAATATGAAATTACCACACATCCGAGCAGTTGTACCTTTGCACATTTATCTTAGGGACATGGAAACTTAATATTTATATAAAAATTTGTACAAAAAATATCTGTAACACCTTGTTCCCTAATATCAAAGACGTACAGACCACCTAGGTGGCCTTCAGTGGATGGGTGATTAACCACATGAGATACATCCACACCATGGAACAATGCTCAGTCAAAAAGGAACAAACCACTGAGATACAGACAATAACAATGAATTTCCAAAGAATCATGTTGAAAACAATAACAAAAAACATGAGAAGCCAATCCTAACCTCCCCATTCCACTTACATAACAGTGTCTGGAGTGCTCACTTAGGTCACCTCTAAAAATGTTATTAATCCTACCAAAGCAGTCCTCACTGTTAAATAGAGTCACATTGAAAGTTAGGAATTTCTGGAGGGCCAAAACATGCATTAAAGTTACCCAGATTGAAAGCACAGAAATCACCAAAGCAGTTTATTTCATTTTGGGAAGCTCAGAACTCATATCTAGGAATCAGTCTAGAACGTCCAATAACAGATGAATAGATAAAGTGTGGTGCACACACACTGGACAGCTATACTAAGACATAAAGACTGACACTGTGTCATTTGCAGGGAAAAGCATGGAGTCTCATGTTTACCAAAATAAGCCCAACCTAGGAAGACAGGCACTGTGTGCTTTCCCTTACACTTGGGATCGAGCTGTAGAGATATCCATAGATACCTGTGACGAGAAAGTAAAGGGGGATAATGGAGATGAGAAAGAGACCTAAAAGGAGGAGGGAAAAAAGAGGATGATGATGGGAAGGAGGAAAAAAAGCACATTTCATTCATATGTGAAATATACACATGGATATACATATATACATGTACACATGTACATATATACATGCATATATATACACACACATGCACACATGTACATATAGAAATATGTGTTTGTACATATATATACATATACACATGTACATATATGCACATAGACATATAGACATATAAAACATGAAATCAGAAGGAGGACTATCTGCAGGAAAGAAATGAACATCCAGGGGGCAAGAGGACAAGAAGGGGGCTGTGGGAGTGAATATGAGAGAACTCAAGTGATAAACATGATGAAAATGCCATAATAAAACCCCTTGTTTCCTATGCTAACCAAAATATTAATTAAAAATTTGAAAACTCAAATCTGTTATAAAACGTTTCTATTCAAATTAAAATTAGCTTGAGCTTTCTCTAAAATGATGACAAAAAAATCATGTATTTTCTGCTCAGATCTCCCCAACTGTTCTCTTCCCTGATTCTTCAAACTCCAGAGGCTGGAAGTCCAAAGGAAACCATGGTTGTATTTGCAGGTCCCATTGCCTTGGGTCAGTTCTGCTAGCCATCGGTGACACTGCTGAGTGACAGATGAGCTCCCACAGTTTAGCGGGACCCAGAGGATAGTCTGGAAACTGCGTCCATCACTGACCTCCATCACCCTCTGAAGGGAGGAACATGGTCAGCATGCTTCAGACTTCCTGCTGCATTCGCCAAAGCTCAACCACAGGACAGGTCTGAATTTTGTATTGCCCAAAGAAAGGGAAAAGGGAGTGGTTAAAGAAAGGATGGATGTTGCCGGGTGGTGGTGGCGCACACCTTTAATCCCAGCACTCAGGAGGCAGAGCCAGGTGGATCTCTGTGAGTTCGAGGCCAGCCTGGACTACCAAGTGAGTTTCAGGAAAGGCGCAAAGCTACACAGAGAAACCTTGTCTCGAAAAACTGGAAAAAAAGAAAAGAAAAGAAAGGATGGATGTGAAACCAAATCAGAGGAGAGAGAGAGAGAGAGAGAGAGAGAGAGAGAGAGAGAGAGAGAGAGAGACAGAAAGAAAGAAAGAAAGAAAGAAAGAAAGAAAGAAAGAAAGAAAGAAAGAAAGAAAGAAAGAAAGAAAGAGTTGTGTTTTGGAAAGCAAATCTCAGAGGTGGAATTTTTAACTCTAATATACCTCTTCCCAGATCCAAAAATGAGAATGACCTGATCATGGATTCATTAAGAAAAGAACACAAAAGGGTACCTTGTTCTCAGCGCAGTGGTTCTATAAGAGAAGTATGTGGATCAAATCTAATGTACAAGCCAGAAGACTCTAGTCTTTCCCTCACGTTCACTGAGACATGCCTTGATTAATAAATTCTCACATGCATGAGATGTTTATATTTATGTATGTATGTATATGTGTGTATATATCACTAGAAATAAGAAACAGAATCACAGGGTCTTCAGTAAAATATAAAAGCCCCCACCTACAAATGTCTGTCCCTTTCACAACATTGTGTTACACACAAAACAAACAAAGGAACCCACTAATTCTGGAAGAATCTTAGATAGAACCCAGGATGACAACGTCCTTGGCCTTTTGTTAGGTTCTGGAGACTTTTCAGACTATCTCTGTCCACTGGAAGCCCTAAGGTGACTGGGAGCGGCGGTCATTGACCTGCCACTGTGTACAATCCACAACTCTAAAGAACAAAGTGGTCCAGGAGCCCAAATCAGAAGTCACTAACTGGGTAACAGCACTTGAGAACACTCCCTCTTAAGACATGTATTTAAAATAAGTCTTCAAAGACGGGGAGTAGTTCCTGAAATAAGTACGCATTTGTGTGTGTACGTGTCTGTGTGTGTGTGTGTGTAAATATCCACTTACACACACATACAAACTAAACATATATAAAAGTTTATATAGCTCATAAAAGTAAAACTTTTTTCTAATTAACCAACCTCCCATGGCAGGGGGACCAGATAAAAATTTCTCCCAGAAGTCTTCGTAAAGAATACAGCATGTGCTATAATAAACGCCATTTTACAACACCATTAAAATGGCCTTAACTGTAAGATTCATGGATCTGTTTCTTATCAGAACCTCAATGTAGACCATTTGCCAGAGGCAGAACTGCATGGGACAGCACATGCCCAAACATCCTTCTATGCTTCATTGGCTTACTCCAAGAAACATTTTAGAAGGCAAAGCAGACTTCAGACCTTCCAGGACAGCAACCTGTGCCCAGTGTTACATGCCTGGTAAAAGAGGCTGAGAAGCCACAGTAGTCAGTGCTAAATGCATGTGATGAAGTAATCCTGGGTTGCATTTTGAAAATGGCCCCAAATGCCATCAGACAATCATACTTAGAATAGTGCTAAAGTCATTTCCTGAAAACTAAGGCAAAGGGTATATGTGCTCTAATGGATGGAGGGCAGTAAAGTCTCGGTCTCAACAAACCAGATGAAGTTCACAGGGGCAATACATGGAGAAGAGAGAAATTAAAATAATCAGAGCCCATCCAAGATCTTCTTGGAATAAAACATTCCCTATCACTTCCATTCAACCTAAGTAAAGAAGTCATCATCTCAACTGTTCAAACACATACATTTAATAATATCCTAGGCACTGTGGGTACCAGGGAATCTTCAGTATTATGGGTACATAAAGTCTAATTTCTGTTATTGAAGATGCAAGTAACTTACAATATAATAAACATGAGCAGTGGTAGTGCATGCTTTTAATCCCAGCACTTGTAAGGCAGAGGCCAGTGAGTCTCTGTGAGTTTGAAGACAGCCTGATCTTCAAAGCAAATTCCAGGACAGCCAGGGCTACACAGAGAAACCCTGTCTTGAAAAAACAAAATAAATAAATAAATAAATAAATAAATAAATAAATACTTACAATGTCTGCTTGCCTATGCTGTTAGGGATGGATAGAACATAGAAACCTACAGACCAAAACAGAATTCCTGAAGTTTATATATAAGGTGAAAGAGACATCAAAACAGTCCTGGATATGTCTAAGAGTGGGCAATGTATCCTTACATAATAAAACCTCACCAAAAAAATAGAGGACTATGAGGCCACAGGGAAACATCTCCACCAGCATCCCCAGTCCCAAACCTTACTCTGATAAAGGCAGATTTATCACAAGTGTTGGTAAATGTCCAACAATACTATTGAGCAATAGGGCTGGTGGAGGTGATAGGCAACCCTCACTGCCAAGACACCCCAACCCTCATAATAACTTTAATAGCCGCCCCAAGATATCTCTGAAGTCCAGTAGGTTATTTGTAAAACCTTCTCTTGGGATATAATTTTATTTCTTGTTCTTCCCAGAAATAATCTATCTATTCTAAGTTTGATTTTTTTTCTCTAGTCAGGTGTGCTCGCTCCTTGGGTGGTATCTTAAATCGACACTCCCAGGCTGCTTAGGTTTGTCATCTAAAGGGAGAACACTTTGAGAAGCCAGTAATCAATCTGTATTGTGTAAAGACTGGCATGCACTCCCCTCAGGTTGGCCAGCCCTAGATACAAAGATGCAAATATGCTCAAGTGTGCATAAATCTGTTCCTAATGGTGTATTCTATCCTCATGAGTCCTGCTTATCAATCTCTGAATCACCAAACATCAGGTCAAGGAAGAGACAGAGGCCAGAGAACCTAAAGTAAACTGTTAGCCAAGCAAGGTAGCAGGTAATTGATTAACTACAGAGAGACAAGGTGGTCACTTTGCCAGAGAAGATGTGAGTACTTCTTCCAGCAGAGGGCCTCTCAGATGCAGGCTCCTTCTGGTCCTAAAGCTGGCCAGCTATTTAGGGACAAATCCAACTGGGGATGTCAAGGGCACTGATGAGTAATACCGTAAGCAGGGCACATGTTGCTCCTTTCTCAAATATCAGGCCACAAATTTATTTCAAGCACTCTGAGGCAAAGAGCTCTCAAAGCGGAAGAGTCAGAGAATGATTGGATGCTCCATGTGATTGGATGGGATCATCAAAGAGTCCTGGAGCTGGCATACATCACAGAATTGGATGAAGCTCTGTACCATGACACAATGCGTGCCTGGGTACCTGTGTACATGCTTTTCACTACAGTGGGACAGTGTGAAGTTACTACTAGCAGAGGAAGGACTGCTAGGTGAGCAGGGCACATATACCACATGTACACTGGAGTGGACATAACCCTTGCACTATTTATGCTTTAGTGCCACCTATCTTCAAAGTAGACTGTGTCTTAAAAATAAACCTAATCCAACGCTTTTGGTCTGAAATCACATTTCTCAAAGATAAAATCACATTTCTCAATTTTCACAGAAGTTCAGATTTTATCTTGGAGGCATAGTGTTCAACCACATTGTGGGCAGGCTCCACTATCATACAATTGGCATAGGGTTCAATTAATACAGCATCGGGTATTTAATGTCATGATAAATGGATTGGACTTCATTATGAGTGTCAGTGCTTCCCAGACTTTCAACTCAAGTGCTATCTTTTTTTTTTCTTTTCAAGAATTGAGAGACTAGGCAGTCCCAGTTTATCCCTGGCCCTGCTGCTGCTGGGCCCCCACCCCCAATCCCAGTGAATTTTTGTCACTGAGGGATACAACACATGAGCCAGAGTGGGTGAGTAACCAGCCTACTCCCAAAACTGCACCCCTTCCCAGATTCTGCACACAGCAACCCTTCCCCAAGCTCATCATGTCCCTGCTAATTCCCAGTCCCACAGATGGGCCTCCAGAAGATTTCTGCCAAGCAGGTCCAGGCGACACAAGCCAAACAGGTGAGTGACCCACCAACTGGTGGAACTGTACCCCACCAGGCCAATGCCATCCCAGCTAGTCCCTGACTCTGCTGATGCTGGGCCCTGCTCCCAAGCACAGAAGACTTCTACCACTGAGGTACAACCACACCAGCCACAACTGCCCTCACCAGTCAACAAGCAGCTGTTCTCCAGAACTCCAGAAGACTCCATAGACATAGAACTCCAGACACAGTCTACACTAGATGGAAAAAGAAATAACATAGGCCCAGTAAAGTCCACACCAGTTGAAAGAACAGCCTGAGGAGCTCTACTGGAGGCCAAGCTGATTCTAGGCACCCCAAAAGAAGACTCAGGCCTTACTGGAGGCCAGGCCAGATCTAAAGACCCAAGAGGATTTGTCCTTTACCAGAGGAAAGACCAGATCAAGGGACCAAAAGTCCCCAAGCCCCAGTGAGGACATCCTACAGGACCTGAAGACTCATCAGTCACTAGAACCCTTGGCCACTTAGGCCAGAAGACCAGAGAAGAAACAGAATCCAAGGAAAACACCCATCCAACAAAGAGAAACACAGTAATCAACACCCTTGTGCCTAAACACTAGTGTAAGAACACAATCAACAAGAGAAATGGCAATGTATTACTACCAAGAGCCCAGCTATCCTACAATAGCAAGATTTGAACATTCCAACCCAGCTGAAGCACAAGAAAATGACCTTAAAAATAACTTTATGAAGATGATAGAGGTCCTTAAAGAGGAAATGAAAAAATTCCCTAAAAGAAATGGAGGAAAAGACAAAAAAAATGAGAAAATCAATAAGTCTCTTAAAGACTGACAAGAAAACCAAGAAAAATCAAACAAATAGGTAATAGAAACAAACAAAATGTTCAAGACCTGAAAATAGAAAAAAAACAATAAAGAGAACACAAACTGATGGGGTTCTGGAAATGGAAAACCTGAGTAAGCAAACAGGAACTACAGATGCAAGCATCACCAACAAAAAACAAGAGACAGAAGAGCGAATCTCAAGTGTTGAAGATATGATAGAGGAAATAGTTTCATCAGTCAAAGAAAATGTTAAATCTAAAAATTTCCTAACACAAAACATCCAAGAAATCAGGGACACTATGAAAAGACCAAATCTAAGAATAATAAGAATAAAAGAAGGAGAAGAATTCTGCTCAAAGGCCCAGAAAATATATTCAACAAAATCATAGAAGAAAAATTTCCCAACCTAAAGAAGAACATAACTATACAGGTATAAGAAAGAAGCTTGCTACATAATGATCAAAATCCTAAATATACAGAAAAAAGAGAGACTATTAAAAGGTACAAAGGAAAAAGGCCAAATAACATATAAAAGTAGACTTATCAGAATTATGCCCAGCTTCTCATTGGAGACTCTAAAAGCAAGAAGAGTCTGGAGATACTTACTACAGTCTCTAAGAGACCATGGAAGCCAGCACAGACTATGATACCGAGAAGAACATTCAATCACCATAGATGGAGAAAACAAAATATTTCATGACAAGGTCAAATTTATTAGCTTTCCACAAACCCAGCTCTACAGAAGGTACTAGAAGGAAAACTCCAACCCAAGGAAGATAGTTACACCCACGAAAACACAGGCAATAGATAATTCTACATGAGAGGGAAACACACACACACAACAAAACAACAACAAAAAATAAAATAACAGGAGTTAACAATAACCGGTCATTAATATCTCTCAATATCAATGGACCAAATTCACCAATTAAAAAGGCACAGGCTAATAGAGTAGATATGAAAACAGGATCCATTTTCTACTGCATACAAGAAACACACCTCAACATCTAAGACAGACACTACCTCAGAGTAAAGAGTTGGAAAAGATTTTCTAATCAAATGGACCAAAAAAGCAAGCTGGTGTAGCTGTCCTAATATCTAACAAAATAGACTTCAAGCCAAAAATTAATCAAAAGAGATGGAGATGGAGAAGGACATTTTATGTTCATCAAAGAACAAATCCACTAAGATAAGGTCTCAATTATGAACATGTCTGTCCCAAATACAAGGGCACCAACCCTTTGTAAAAGAAACATTACTAAAGCTTAAATCACATAACAAACACCACATATTAATAGTGGGAGATTTCAAACCCCATTCTCACCAATGGACAGTTTGTCCAGACAGAAAATAAACAGAGAAATAGTGGAACTAACAGATGTTATGACTCAAATAGACCTAACAGATATCTACAGAATGTTTCACCCAAACACCAAAGAATATACCTTCTCCTCAGCACCTCGTGGAATCTTCTCCAAAATTAACCACATACTCAGTCACAAAGCACAAAACAAGTCAAAAAGATACAAAAAAAATGGAATAACCCCCTGTATCTTATCAGATCACCATGGCTTAAAGCAGTATTTCAACAATAACATAAACCACAGAAAGCCTATAAACTCATAGAAACTCTCTATTGAGTTAGCACTGGGTCAAGGAAGAAATAAAGAAATTAAAGACTTCCTAGAATTCAATGAAACTGGGTGTACAACATACCCAAACTTATGGGACACAATGAAAGCAGTACTAAGAGTAAAGTTTTTTTTTCTATTATCAGCTTGATACAGTATAAATTCTTATCCTAATAGGGAAATGTTTCATTGAGGCTTGCCCAGTAATTGAGTAAAACCAAAACTTATTATAAGCCACAGTCATCCTATGGTGTCTCCTGGTATATAGACTCCCTGATTCTGTGGGTTGCAGTCTGCTTGTTCTTTGCTTTATATCTAGTATCCACTTATGAGTGAGTACATACCATGTTTGTCCTTCGGGGTTTGGGTTACCTCACTTGGGATAGAAAAGTTCATAGCACTGAGTGCCTACATAATGAACTTAAAGAGATCGCATACTATAGACTTAACAGCACACCTGAAAGCTCTAAAACAAAAAGAAGAAAACACACCCAAGAGAAGTAGACAGCAAGAAATAATCAAACTGAGGTATGAAATCAATAAAATAGAAACAAACAGAACAATACAAAGAATCAATAAAACAAAGAGTTGGTTCTTTGAGAAAATCAACAAAATAGAC
The DNA here is from genome assembly GCF_949786415.1 of Peromyscus eremicus. NCBI lineage: Eukaryota > Metazoa > Chordata > Mammalia > Rodentia > Cricetidae > Peromyscus > Peromyscus eremicus. The sequence continues at coordinate 132,621,884 of NC_081419.1, read as the reverse complement.
AAACCCTTATCCAAACTAACTAAAAGGCAGAGAGAGAATATTCAAATTAACAAAATCATGAAAATGGGGACATAACAACAGACATTGAGGAAATCCAGAGAATCATTAGGTCATACTTCAAAAACCTGTACTCCACAAAATTGGAAAATCTAAAGAATGAAAAATTCCTGATAGATACCACATACCCAAATTAAATCAAGACTGGATAAACAATTTAAACAGACCTATAACCTCTAAATAAATAGAAGCAGTCATTAAAAGTCTCCCAATCAAAAAAAGTTCAGGGCCAGATGGTTTCAGCACAGAATTCTACCAGACTTTCAAAGAAGAAACAATACCAATACTCCTCAAATTATTCCACAAAATAGAAACAGAAGGGACATTGCCAAATTCTTTTTATGAGGCCACAGTTACCCTGATACCAAAATCACACAAGAATTCAACAAAGAAAGAATTACAGACCAAATTCCCTCATGAACATTGATGCAAAAATGCTCAGTAAAATACTGGCAAATACTGAATCCAAGAACATGCCAAAAAGATCATCCACCATGATCAAGTGGGCTTCATCCCAGAGATGCACAAGATAGTTCAACACATGACAATCTGTCAATGTAATCCATCATATAAACAAACCGAAAGAAAAAAAAAACCATGATCATCTTATTAGATGCTGAAAAGTCTTTGACAAAATCCAACACCATTTCAGGATAAAAATCTTGGAGATATCAGGTATACAAAGGACATACCTAAATATAATAAAAGCAATATATAGCAAGTCAATAGCCAACATCAAATTAGATGGAAAGAAACTCAAAGAAATTCCACTAAAATCAGAAACAAGACAAGGCTGTCCACTCTCTCCATATTTATTCAATATAGTAATCCAAATTCTAGCTATAGCAATAAGACAGCAAAAGAAGATCAAGGGGATACAAATTGGAAAGGAAGAAGTCAAAATTTCTCTGTTATAGATGACATGACAGTATATGTGTAAGTGCCCTCAAAAATTCTACCAGGGAACTCGTACAACTGATAGACACCTTTAGCACTCAGAAAATATAAGTAGTCCTCTTATATACAAATGATTAAAGGACTGAGAAAGAAATCAGGGAAACAACATCTTTCACAATATCCACAAATAATATAAAATACCTTGTGGTAACTCTAAACAAGCAAATGAAAGACCTGCATGACAAGAATTTCAAGTCTTTGAAGACGGAATTGGAAAAGTTATCAGAAGATGGGAAGATCTCCCATGCTCATGGATCAAATCTACAGATTCAATACAGTCCCCATAAAAATTCCAACACAATGCTTCACAGACCTTGAAGGAACAATATTCAACTTCATATGGAAAAAAGAAAAACACAAGATGCTACAACAATCCTGTATAATAAAAGAACTTCCAGAGGTATCACCATTGCTTATCTCAAGCTCTACAACAGAGGTATAATAATAAAAACAGCATGATATTGGCATAAAAACAGACACATTGATCAATGGAATCAAATTGAAGACCCAGACAAAAATCCATACACCTATGGACATTTGATTTTTACAAAAAAAAAAAAGCCAAAATTATACAATGGAGAAAAGAAAGCATCTTCAACAAATGGTGTTGAAATAACTGGATGTAGGCATATAGAAGATCCATATTTATCACCCTGAACAAAACTTAAGTGCAAGTGGGTCAAAAATCTCAACATGTGTAGCTAGAGTTTTCCTGCCTGGCCCACAGTCAGGACAAATCTCTGTCACCTGCCAGTCCCACAGCAGCTCAGACCCAACCAAGTAAACACACAGAGACTTATATTGCTTACAAACTGTATGGCCGTGGCAGGCTTCTTGCTAACTGTTCTATATCTTAAATTAATCCATTTCTATAAATCTATATCTTGCCATGTGGCTCGTGGCTTACCGGCATCTTCACATGCTGCTTGTCATGGCGGTGGCTGGCAGTGTCTCCCTCCGCCTTCCTGTTCTCTCAATTCTCTTCTCTGTTAGTCCTGCCTATACTTCCTGCCTGGCTACTGGCCAATCAGTGTTTTATTTATTGACCAATCAGAGCAACACATTTGACATACAGACCATCCCACAGCAAACATGAATCCAATTACACTGAACCTGATAGAGGAGAATGTGGGGCATAACCTTGAATGCTTTGTTACGGGAGATAGCTTACTGAATATAACACCAGTAGCACAGACACTAAGATTGATAGTAAATGGAACCTCATGAAACTAAAAAGCATCTATAAGACAAAGAACATTGCCAATAAGACAAAATGGCAGCCTACAGAATGGGAAAAGATCTTCACCCACCCCACATCTGACCTAGGGATGATCTCCAAATTATATATAAAGAACTCAAGAAACTTGATATCAAAAAAGCCAAATAATCCAATTTAAAATGGGCTACAGACCTAAAAAGAGAATTCTCAACAGAGGAATCTCAAGTGGCAGAAAAACACTTAAAGAAATGTTCATCATCCTCAGCCATCAGAGAAATGCAAATCAAAATCACTCTAAGATTTCATCTTACACCTGTCAGAATGGCTAAGATCGAAAACACAAATGACAGCTTATGTTGGAGAGGATGTGAAGCAAGAGGAATACTCCTCCACTGCTGGTGGGAGTGCAAACTTGTATAAACACTTTGGAAATAAATATGGCAGTTTCTCACAAAATTGGGAAACAATCTACCTCAAGACCCAGCTATACCACTCTTGGGCATGTACCCAAAGGATATTCAATCATACCACAAGGACACTTGCTCAACTATGTTCATAGCAGCTTTATTCCTAATAGCCAAAATCTGGAAACAACCTAGATGCCCCTCAACTAAACAATGGATAAAGAATATGTGGTACATTTATATAATGGAGTATTACTTAGCTGTTAAAAACAATGACAGCAGGAAATTTGAAGTCAAATGGATCCACTAGAAAAAAATCATTCTGAGTGAGGTAACCCAGATCCAGAAAGACAAACATGGTATGTATTCACTCATAATTCAATATTAACTATAAAGTAAAGGATAATCATGCTCGATTCCACAGACCCAAAGAGACTAAGTAACAAGGAGGGCACAAAGAGGGACACATAGATTTCCCTGGGAAGGGGAAATAGAAGAGATCTCCTGGGTTGATGGGTTGGGGTTTGGAGTGGAGCATGGGAACTTGAGGGATCAGGGTGGGGGATGGGTGGAAGGGAAGAGTACTGAAAGAGATGACTGGAAAGGAAGGCCTTTAGAGGTCAAGTATAAACAATGCAAAGGAAACTCCCACAAATCCACAAGGATTGAGTAAGACTCCTAGCAATAGTGGATACATAGCCTGAATTGGCCATTCCTTGTAATCAGGTTGGTGACTACCTCAATTGTCATCAGAGAGTCTTTATCTGGTAACTGATAGAAACAGATACAGAGACTCAGAACCAAACATTAGGCTGAGCTCAAAAAATCCTGCTGAAGAGAGGGAGAAAAGACTATAGGAACCAGAGGGGTCAAGGACATCACAAGAAAACCCACAGAAACAACTAACCTGGGATCCTAGAAACTCATAGAGTCTGAACCAACAACCAAGGAGCCTGCATGGACCAACTTAAGTCCTCTACATATATGTGACAGTTGTATAGTTGGGTGGGACTCCTAACAATGGGATCAGGGGCTGTCCTTAAAGCTTTAGATGGAGCTTGGGAACCTATTCTTCACAGTGGATTGCCTTGCCTAGCCTAAATGCAAGGGGAGGTACTTAGTCTTACAGCAACTTGATACACCATGCTTTATCAAATCATGAGAGGCCTTCCTCATTTTGAACAGAAACAGGGGAGTAGATACAGGGGGTCAGAGTAGAGGGTGGGGAAGGGAGGACAGGCGAGAAGGGAGGGGAAACTGTGGTCAGGATATTAAATATATAGATAAATAAACAAACAAATAAATAAATTAGGAGACTAGCATTTAGTGGTCATTGTTTTATTTTTCCTAGTAAGGATTTTAATAGCAGAAATGGTCACAGAAACAGCTAACAAGCTACTCTTATTATTTCATTAAACAAAGGACATTTTTAGGACCAAAGAGTAGAAAAGATATAAATTTTAGTTAAAAAGGAAGGGAATGGTAGATAGGAACAGGAAGGGAGGTGCTAGAAAAGGGTAGAGAAGAAGTGGGGAAGGGGGAGAAGAAGAGGGGAGGAAAAGGAGGGGAGGCATAGTTTCAAAACTTAACACATTAGTAATTAGAAAACCTTACCATATAAACTATTTTTCTCATTTCCTGAAAAATCTTTGAAAACTTCATTGATAAGTATTTCTAAGATGTGCATTTCTTGAACAAATGGCTTCAAAGACCCCCCCAAGAGCTCTGTAGATCTGAACAGTTTTGTGGGGCTCCAAGCACAAGTTCTGAACCTGAGAAACAGGCAAAGATCATTTTCTGACAATCGTTCAGCCCGTGGGAGGTTCAGATCCACAGGAGCCTTGATCTGAGGGATCAAAGAGGCACATAATCATTTGAGAAAGACCATCTGGACAGCAGGGTAGAAAAGACTGGGAGCAACAATCCAGTTAGTAGACTTTGTAGCAAACCACTGTCACCCCAAACATAGAAGCATACAGTGACCTTCCATTGTGTTCTCAGATTCTATGGGTCAGAATCTAAATGTGAAATAGCAAAGGTGGCATCACAGTTTCTGGAGTTTCTGGTAGAGAACTAATGATGTGGTTGTTGGTGCTGGCTGCCAACTGGGAGATGCAAGTTCCTAACCCACCCTTCCCCTACATGGGCTAGTATATACTGTCTCATAGCACTCTGACTGGAGTCCGAAGACAACCATGTAGAAAAGCACCTGGCCTTGGGGTTGTCACTTATCATGACTCCTTGTCTAGACTTAGGAGAAAGAAACATAGATCTCACCTTTTAGAGGGAGGAGCGTTGGCTCTATTTTATGAGGTAGTGGGGTTGTTAGTGTGAGGAGAGTCATCTTTGGAAAATATATATTTCCACAAATCACATATTAGAAACAAGGAAACAGTCCCCGGACTCTTTCTCCACTCCCTCCCTATTCTTCCTACCTCCCCTTCCCTCTCCTCTTTCTTTCTTTATCCCATCATTAGAGAGAAAGAAAGGGAGATGGGTGTTTAATTAAACATGTAAAGTAAATTGAACCATGGGGTATGCAGATATTTGTTTAAAGCATTTCTGGGAGTCTTTGAAAGGATGTTTCTGAATAAAATGAACACTTGAATTGGAACATCAGTAAAGAAGATTGTCCTCCAGGGTTAGTGAGCCTGGCCCAAGCCATCAGAAACAGAACAAAGCAGGGTAAGAGATAACTTGCCCTCTCTGCCAGCTTTTGAACTAGAACTAGAACATCAGCTTTTGCAGCAATCAGACTGGAACTAACATCAGTTCTTCTCTGGCCTTTGGAGTAGGACAACACTGTTGACTAGTCTTGGTTTCCAGCCTTCGGAGAGCAGAGCACTAAGAATTCCCCACATTGATAAGAATACAATCCATCCGTTATATATGTGCACACATACATACATTTGAACACATATGCACACAACACACACATACATACAAGCATATATACATATATATGTGTGTATATATATGTATATATATGTATGTATGTATATATATACACACACACACTCAAAAACATACCACATACACAAACACAACACACACACAAACATACACACACATAAACCACACAAACTCATATACACATGCACACATACATACATACTCTCAAATACATGCACATACGGGCACATATCTCTCCTCTTGTTTTTTTTTTATCTACAGAACCACAACACAGATTTAGAAACACTTATGTGATGCATTGTGCCACAAACTCATTGCACATAGCAGAACTATAGTGGGTAGCTGTTCCAGCTTTGACCTGGAAGTACTACCCCCAGTGAGGCTTGGGGTAACTGTCACACCTACCCATGGCCTGCCCCTGAGGCACGGCCAAGATGGGAGCCCTTAAGACCCAAGATCTGGATGTGCTGGTTCTCTTGATTCCTGGTGATTCTAGATGCTGGATGTAGACCAAGCAGAGTTCTCCAGAGAACACCGCTGGACTGCGCTTCATCTCTCTCAGATCCTGTAACCTATCCCTTCACTTGTTGTAAGTTACCCCAAAATAAACTTCCTTTTTAACTACATGGAGTTGCCTTAATAAATCCTCCAATACAGAACACTGTATCTTTCCATTTCATTTCAGTGACCCACTGATCCCCTGAAGATCACTGTGGCCCCAAAGAGGGAAAGCCTGTCTGTGATGAGTATATCTTTATAACCTGTTTTCACACTCGGTTGCTCCCATTGCCTACAGTAGAATAAAAACCAAATTTGGGGTCAAGAGCACCAATGTCAAATCTCAGATATCTTCCCAGTAGGGTAGTCCACACCTGCCACATCCTTGGGTGTCAATTTGCTATCAGTCCAGTTGGTATCCTACTATTATTTTATAGAACATTGGTCTCTGCTTATTCACTCAGTTTATATTCTGTTTATATCCCAGCTCATCCCTGGTTCCCTACTCAGCAAGTATTTGCAGCTGTGACCACCCTCACCTCTCTCTGCCCATTCTTCTCCCTGACACAGACCTCACTGGCCACAGGCCCTAAGGTCTTGCATACTATTTCTGGACTACAGGGAATGGAACTAAGTGAAAATAAATTCCAGTTCCATAATACATGGAAATGGCTGTTTAAAAATGTTACTACATTTACTTTTTAGTTTTAGTTCAGAGAATTTGTTGAGATAAGCAGAGAAAGAGATACAACCTTCATAGAAAATACAATAGGGTGTAACAGTGCATTCATTCCAGAGTCTAACTACATTCCTGCATGACCTTGGTCAAGTCACTTAACCTTATGATGTTTCAGTTTTTTCACAGTTAACATCATAATGATACTTGTCACTGAAAAGACTTCTGAAATATAAGTGGGACAAAATGTTAAAAGCTTCCAGCACAATCTAAAACAATGGGGCTCAAATTTTAGCATCCATCAGGAACATGTGAAGGAACTGTCAAAATGCTTATTTCTGAACCCACCTCCAGAGTTTGCATTTCTAACAATTCCCCAGGTGGTGCTAGCACTGCCGGTGAACCTGCACTTGGAAAAGCACTAGACTAGCATGGTGCTAGCCACTGTGATAGTGAATTGTGGTGTGATGATGATGATGGCTGCTGGTCATGGTGATGGTCATAATGGTGATTATGACAAAGCAATGGTAATACTGATGTTGACTATGATGATGGCCAAGATGATGATGGTTGTAATGGTGGTGATGACAACGATGATGATAATGATGATGGTGACTATGATTGAGGCCAAGATGATGATGGTAACCATGGTGATGATGATAATGATGGTGATAGTGAATCTGTGGTGATGACTGGATGATAACAATTCTAATGGTGGTGGTAATGATTCTTTTTAAGGGACTCCAACTTTGTTTGAATAATAAAATCAAATATAAATATGTCTTATGTAATGTGATCATTTTGTTCTGTTTCATGTTGAATCCTCTCTTATACTTCAAATGTGTTAAGTTTAAAATTTTGTATAACATTCTTGATATATAAATAATATATAAGTGATCCAGAAAGAGTGGTTATTAGCAGACATATTTTTGCTTTAAAAAAAGGAGTGGAATAGAACTATGGAAAAAGTAAATAAAACTTAGTCCCTTCTGGTATTAGGATATTTCCTTCATAAAATTATGGAACTGACTCAAGATCAGCCCAGTTTTGTAAATTGATTACAATCTGAAGTAGTCTGCAAACACACCCGCTACCCCAGGAAGCTACTTATACCTGAGAACCTTTAGCCTAGGCCCCAGGAAGCCTCAGGAGAGAATCTGAGATCAGCATCACTCAGCTGATGAGGCCTCTCTGGGACCTGCAGAAGCTGAATTTACTTGATGTATAAGGCCTCAGGGTCTGTGGAAGGAAGAAGCTAGTCTTATTTCCCACAAACTGAAATTAGGAACTTGAGTTCAATGTGTTGTTATTATTAGGAAATCACACCTCACCTTACTTCTAGACTGTGTAGAAAGGAAAGGCCTGAAGAGATATTCTGCCACCCTCAGTGCCCCCCTACAATGCTACGTCTGGGGTGTGACTATTGTAATAGGAGATGCCACAAAAACTCTGGCCCAATGGCATGCCTCTCTCTGGATATGATAGTTTTTTGTCTGAACATAGGATGAAAGGGAGTCATAGTCTTTTGTTTTTTAATTGTCTACCTCTTAAAACTTTCTGGAATAAGCAACCGAGTGTCTTCCCCATCTCCTTGAAAAAGAAGCCATTCATAACCCATATATGTATATAGCATGGACCATGATGCACAGTTATACCCCACAAATCCTGTTGGTTGAATGAATGAATAGATTTTCATCCTAGGAAGACACAGATGTTGACTATCTGTCCTCCTCTCCTAAAATCTCATGATAATAACTATCATATAATGAGCCCTCACTTCAAATATTACAAATAATCTCTCATTTTACTCTCAAAATAGCCTCATAAGACTGAGTGTCATTATTATCTTCCCATTTTCAAATGGGAAAACTGAAGATTAGGAAGACATAGCCATAGTCCAAGTGCAGACCTGAGCACAGAAAATCTGGATTCCTTAAGGAGTGCCTTGGATGGTTCACAGTCCTCCATCTGAATGCACACAATTCATCAATGTACTAGGTGCTATCATTCTCGGCACTCCCAACTTTTTTTTTTAACAGAAATACATATACACTTGAAATCTCAATTTGTTTTTGTATATGCCTGTATGTCATCTTGATCACACAGCAAAGGACATAGGGCCATTTTGTTGATGGCTGCCCACAACATCAAGTCATATTTGTTAATTATATTCAGAGTGATCTCTACTGACAACTGCAGTTCTGGAAATTTTCCTACTGAGTTAGAATATAACGAGATCTCCTCTTTCCCTTACCCTGTGTACGCAAGCCAACATAAGCTATTTTTTCCCACCTACCCTTTCTTCTTTTGATTCAGAAGGGTCTGGGACCCTGGGAATTACCCCTTTGGTTACTTTCTGAAGCCTGAACCTCAGATTCAGAAATTTCCCCTCTATTTTTATAGCTAAGGAAGAACATAGCCTTCCTCTGTGTCTGCCTAGGATAGAAAACTCAGGGGGACTAAGTTCTTAGAGCCACTCTACATAAATCTATAGCATCCTGGTTATCCTCGTTACCTTTATGCCGCCATGATAAAATACTATGACCAGGCCGGGCAGTGGTGGCACACGCCTTTAATCCCAGCACTCGGGAGGCAGAGCCAGGCGGATCTCTGTGAGTTCGAGGCCAGCCTGGGCTACCAAGTGAGTTCCAGGAAAGGCTCAAAGCTACACAGAGAAACTTTGTCTTGAAAAACAAAACAAAAAACAAACAAACAAAAAAAAATACTATGACCAAAAGCAACTTAGAGGAGTAAAGTGGCTTATACTTCCAGGTCATAGTCCTCCATTGAGGGAAGTCAGGGCAGGAACTCATCTAAGAACTTGAAGCAGAAATAATGGGGGAATGCTGCCTACTGGGTCACTCACTCATAGATTTATGCTTTGCTAGCTCTCATATACAATCTAGACTACCTGAATAAGGATAGTGTGCCCACAGTGGGCTGGACCCTTGTGCATCAGGTAACAATCAAGATAATCCCCCCACAGACATACCTACGGGCCACTCTGTTCTAGGCATTTCCTCAGTTTGGGCTTTCCTTTCAGATAGCTCTAGGGTATACCAAGTTGACAAAGCTGACTAGGATACCATCTAACCACCAAATATGCATCTTCCTTCCTCAACATTTAAAAAGTCTAGGTAGTGATTTCAAACTGTCCAGATAAGGAATAAGACAATTTTGCCACATACTATCTAGCAAACAATATTTAACTCCAAAGATGTTTCAGATTCAGTTTGAAGAAATTCACTGCCTAGTTAATCATGAAATAAAAAAGATTGTCTCCATCAAACAAGTGGCTGATGCAACATGGATGTGTCTCAAGGATATAAGCTAACTGAAGTAAGCCAGACACAGGACAAATACCATGTGATCATACTTTTATGAGGATTTACAAAAAGCTGAATTAAAAGACAGAGAGAGTAGAATGGTGGTTGTTAGGATTTTAATCATCAACGATCCTCACAGACTCATGTTTTAAACACTTGGTCCTCGGTTTGTTATACTATGCTCAGGTACCTTCTCTGCTACCTGGCCCACCACAATGTGAGGAGTCTCTGGCACATGTTCCTGCTATCATGAACTCTCCCGAGCCTTCTCTGCTGTGAAATTCTTCCAAAACAATGAGTAACAATCAATTTTTCCAGGCTAGAGAGATGGATCAACAGTTAAGAAGACTGGCTGTTCTTCCAGAGGATCTGGGTTCAATTCTCAGCATCCACACTGGGGGCTCACAACCATCTGTAACTCCAGTTCCAGGGAAATCTGATACCCTCTGACACCCTCTTCTGGCCTATGAGGGCACTGCATACACATGGTACATAGATATACATACAGACCAAAAAATAAAACAAAAATCCTATGCACATAAAATAATGAAATAAAATTGAAAAAATAAACTCAGCCTTTCCTCCCTTCTCCCTTCAGTTGTTCTGTCAGGTATTTTGGTTACAGCAACACGAAAGTAGCTATTACAGTGCTTTCCAGGGGCTGTGGTGTGGGAGACATGGGAGCACTGGTCAAAGGGCAAGCATTTCAGTTAAGCAGGATGGACAGGTTCTGGGGATCTAGCACATAGCATGGTGACCATAGTTAATAACATTGTGCTCTATACTGAAAAAAAAAATGGGCTAAGCAAGAAGGTGGCAATGCACATGCGCACCAATGGCAGCCATCTGAGATTATGGATATGGTAATTAGTTTGGCAGTAGTTATCATTTCACAAAGTATGCATATTTCAAAACATCACATTCTACATCATAAAATCTACCATTTAGTTCATTTATTATTCCTCAATAAAGCAGGAAAATTAAAAGTATCTGATGAATTTCATGATTTCCCTATTGAGCTAAACAACTGGTTTTCACCCCAGCTGTGCATTACAGTTGCCTAAGAAATTCTATCAAAAAAAATCAACCTTGTTCCTAACCCACCCGAAGAGATCTTTATTTGAAATGAAGGTCCTATGTGAGTGTTTTTGAGATGGCTCAGCTTATCCTAATACACAGGCAGGACTGCATGGCACTATCTCAATGATCCTGGGTTTAATGTGAAGATCACTAACAGTGCATGACTCTAAACTAGCCTCAGGTAGATCACTCATCTCTCCAATGGAAGATTATTGACTCATCTCTCGTGAGCATTAAAAACAAACATCCAAGCCCCATGCCCTCAGAAAGTCCTAGACATGCTAATCATATTTGTGATTTTTCTCATTTCTGTGATAAAATATTTAACAAAAGCAATTTAAGGGAGGCAAGATTTAATTTTGTTTAACTTTAGACCACTATGGTCTGGAAAACACAGAAGAGTTCATGGCAGTAGTAGTATACAGTGAAAGAGCCTGCCTCCAGTGAGCCACCTCCTTCAGCCATGCTCTATCTCCAAAAGGTACCATAGCCTCCTGCAAACAGTGCCACTATCCAGGGACCAAGTGTTCAAACACGTGAGCCTATGGGGGGTACACCTCAGATTCAAACTACACTAATAAACTGATTGCTACAGTGAGGTAAACAGTTCGTATATTGGGTAGTGCTAGATTGGTACTCCCAATGTAGGTTAATACAATCCATTACATCCTGTATTGTGGAGCATACTCCCTAGAAAATTTTTTCAATTTTGACTCTCCAAAGGTCAGACAAGGCCAGGAAGCACTGAGCATTTTTTTAAGTTAATACAAAAGGGGCTACATCATCATTCAGCAAATCAAAAACTGTTCTTTTTGCCAATTTGTAGGGCAAGTAAGAACATGGCAATAACTGATTGTTGGGCTCTGAGGCTCATGGACATGCCTCCCCTTAACCAGTTCAGTATGCCCCTTGAATGCTTGAGAAAAAGGATCCTCATAGTCACATGCACTGATTTCCCACCAAGCACTTGGCTCTAATAGAAGCATTCAAATAGTCAATCCTATTTTCAAGTACAGCTTTCCCCTATTTACCCCAAACTACTGGCTGATATACCAACAAAAACATCATACAGGTCTCCTTTTTATCAATATATTATAGCTGGCACAAGAGGTCTCCAAGAATGGCTGTTCCACTATTGATCATTGTTACACCCTGTCATCTCACAGAGAAATCCATCAGGAATAATGGAAAGCTGTTTGCAGGTTTTATTGACCATTCATTGGCCTTTGACTGTGAACAGGAACCAGCTATGGGTTAAGCCTCATAAACTCCATATAGACTTTCAGTAATTGAAGTGCATGCAAAACTTGTCTTTCAGTCCCCATGGAGACTGGCAGGCCTCTGGTAGACCAGGCAACAATTCAGAAATGAATGAAGTAAGGGTTGTACATTTATCCCCGTCACAAGCTAGACATTGCTTTTGAGTAAAATGTTTCCTTGCCAGCATCAATAGATACGCAGTGTTAGTCTATATATTGTTTAAATGGCTTGTCCTTATCAATGGACATGTAATGCCAGCCCACACATGTACTCAGAGTTTATTGCAGACCTTGGGTACTAGCACTGTTAGGCTATGAAGATGAGAAGGATAAGAAGGTAACACAGATATAGTGTGTGGTGGTTTGAATGAGAATGGCCCCCATGGGCTCACATAATTAGTCTACAGTTAGTAGAACTGCTGGGGGGAGATTAGAAGGTGTGGTCTTGTTAGAGGAAGTGTCACTAGGGGTGAGCTTTGAGTCTTTAAAAGCCCATGCCAACCCCAATTAGCTCTTTCTGCCTTTCTCTGTGGTTGCAGATCAAGATATAAGCTCTCAGCTACTGCTCCAGCAACATGCCTGCCTGCCTGCTGACATGTTCCCCACCATATTGGTCATGAACTCTAACCCTCTGTAACCATGAGCTTCTAATTAAATGTTTTGTTTCATAAGTTGCCTTGGTTATGGTGTCTTATCACAATGACAAATGTGACTAAGACACAGTGCCTCTCTAAAGAAGCCATTGGATAATGAAGAAGACACAGAAATAACAGGTCTATAAAAAGTAGAGTAAGAGACTATTACTCACAGAGACAAGCCTGCTGGTGAATGTCACCATCTTCTACTCAGTTGCTTCCATCATAAATCTGGCAGGCTTCTGATCCTCTCTCTCCTCTTCTCCAAGCATCCTGCCCATCATCAAATTCCACCAGTTTTATATTCTATATACAAAAAAGAAGAAAAAACGGGATGAATATCTTCTAGATGGCTCTGCTTCAGTTAAGACAAGCACATGTGGCTCATGATCATGCATAAACATAGAAAAATCACTTGCAGACCAAGATGGCACCAGACTGATTTATTGAACATATAACTGTAAATCTAACTTCAGTTATTTACTTCATGATCTTCTCCAATAACACCCTGAGCTTCTTGGCCTGTAGTACACACTCCATGAATTTATCAGTACAGCTTTAGTAGTGCTCTCCTGACAGTCTTTATGTTTCTGCCCCCACTTGGATTTATTCTCTTTTCCATCATTTATCCTGCAACTGACTTTGGCCCTTGAGTGCCCAAAGAATTAATTTCAAAATTTGAAGGGCAAACCTCTGCTTGGCCAGGTTCCTAAGGTGGCCACTGTGACTTCCATGGTGACAAATGTGACAAATGATGGAAATAGGGTCCTACCAAAAGCCAAGACCCACACTAATCACTGGGAAGAAATAGCATATATCACTAAGTAAAGGACAGCAAAACACCTGCTGTGTTTACAGCTGTGTCTGTTCCCATGCCAGACATAATTAATAGATCACAGATATCTTTCTCTGATGACCTCACACATAGCATTAGGTTCTTTCTTAACACCATACTCTAGTAGCCACTGCCAATCAATCAGACGTGGGTCCTGGGATAAAATTTGCTATATTTGCCTCAGAATCAATGGACAAAGACTAGGATGCTTCATGAACTACAAGGAATGGACTAAGGCAGAGCTATAAGAAAATATAAAGGATGCTACAATGCAAACTACATCCTAGTCTTTGCCATTTTCCAACTCAGGAGTATCTTCTCTCCAAAACTACATATGCTCAACCAAAAAAGGTTCTGCTTGGCACATCCCAGCACAATGTCTAAGAGGACAACATCCTCTTCTGGCTACTCTTGGACAAAGGAACAGGTTTTTTTGTTAAAAATGAAAAAAAGCAAGAGATGAGAAACTGGAAAGATAGGTCAGTAGATAAAATACTACACAAACACGAAGACTTAGTTCAGATCCCCAGCACACATATAAAAGTTAGATGCTGCTGTGTCTATCTGTAACCCTAACCCTGAGACAGGTGAACCTTGGGAGCTCATTGGCTGGTCAACCTAGCAGAACTGATGAGTTCCAGGTTCAGTGATAGACACTGTTTCAAAAAATAAAGTTGAGAAGGTGTATTAGTTAGAGTTTCTATTGCTCACTGAACACCATGACCAAAGCAGCTTAAGGAGAAAAGGGTTTGTTTCACCTACACGTCCACATCATTGTTCATCATTAAATGAAGTCAAGACAGAAAAACAGGGCAGGACCTGGAGGCAGGAGCTGATGCAGAAGCCCTGGAGGGGTGCTACTTGCTGGCTTGCTCATCATGGCTTGTTCCCTTGCTTTCTTAAAGAACCCAGGACCACACAGCTCAGGGGTGGAACTAGCCACAATGGGCTGGGCTCTCCCCCATCAATTACTAACTAAGAAAATGCCATACAGGCAGGTCTTACGGAGGCATTTTCTCAATCAAGGCTCCGTCTTCTCAGATGACTGTAGCTTATGTCAAGTTGACTTAAAACTAGCCAGCACAACTGACCCCTGTCAACCTGACACATAAACACATCACTTTCTTTTTTTTTTTTATTTTTATTTTGCAATACAATTCAGTTCTACACATCAGCCACGGATTCCCTTGTTCTCCCCCCTCCCGCCCCCCTCACTTTCCCCCCAGCCCACCCCCCCATTTCCATCTTCTCCAGGGCAAAGCCTTCCCCACAGACTGAGATCAACCTGGTAGACTCAGTCCAGGTAGGTCCAGTCCCCTCCTCCCAGGCCGAGCCAAGCGACCCTGCATAGGCCCCAGGTTTCAAACAGCCGACTCATGAAATGAGCACAGGACCCGGTCCCACTGCCTGGATGCCTCCCAAACAGATCAGGCCAATCAACTGTCTCACCCACTCAGAGGGCCTGATCCAGTTGGTGACCCCTCAGCCATTGGTTCATATTTCATGTGTTTCCGTTCGTTTGGCTATTTGTCCCTGTGCTTTATCCAACCTTGGTCTCAACAATTCTCGCTCATATAAACCCTCCTCATTCTCGCTAATTGGACTCCCAGAGATCCACCCGGGGCCTAGTCATGGATCTCTGCATCCAGATCCCTCAGTAGTTGGATGAGGTTTCTAGCACAACAATTAGGGTGTTTGGCCATCCCATCACCAGAGTAGGTCAGTTCGGGCTGTCTCTCGACCATTGCCAGCAGTCTGTTGTGGGGGTATCTTACACATCACTTTCTAATTAGTGCCTTTTCTTTCTCATTTATCCCCAAGATGGCACATTAATGTTAATGTCACAATATAAAACAAAAGTCCCAGTCTTTACAAATTCATGCTAAAAGTTTAGTCCCTTTTAAAAATCCAGTCTCCTTAAAAATCCAAAATCTCTTAAAATTTCAAAATCTCTCAACTGTGGGCTCCTGTAAAAAATCAAAATTAAGTTAAATACTTTCTTACTTCAAGAGGGAAGAACCAGAGCACAGTTGCAATCTGAACAAAGCAAAACCAAACTCCAACAGTGCAAATAACTCAACATCCAATATCTGGGATTCACTCATGATATTCTGGGCTCCTCCAAGGGGCCTGGGTCACTTCTCTGGCTCTTCCCTCTGCCACACACACAGCTTGTCTCCTAGCCTCAGGCTGGCTCCATTATATACCTGCTGCTGTCCTTGGCAGTCATCCCATGATACTAGCATCTCCAAAACTCTGGGGTCTCTTGCTGCAACTGGGCTGTGGTTTTTGTTTTTGTTTTTGTTTTGTTTTTTTTTTTTTTCACAAATAGCCTCTCCTTGGCTCTCTTCAGGGACTCCAAGCCCTACCACACAGTGCCGAACCTCAGCCACTTTCCATGACACCTCATGCCTTCAAAACCAGTACCACCAGAGTGACTCTTACACTACCAAGTTCAGCTGCCAGCACCATGTACAAGAGGCACAACCTTGGCTGCCTCTAGAACACTGCTTCAGTGTGCTGACCCTGAGGAAACACTTCCCAGAAGACTTTGCCTCAATAATGCTTGGCTCTTCTTAAGCTCAGCTGATTCTTCAGCCCCAGCTGACCGGCATCCATTACCCCAGCAAAGCAAAGGCTTTATTTTTAGTGGTTCTTATCTCTTGTTAATCACAGCTGATTCTTCAGCTCCAGCTGACCAGAACCACAGATTCTTCACACAAAAAGCCCAGTAGAGTCTGCTTCCCTTTAAAACATCACAAGCCAGGCCTCTATTATCTGCATTTCTCTCAACATTCTTATCTCCCAGGCTCCCACAGACCAACTCACTGAGCTCTCAACACTCAATGGCTTTTCTAGTCTAAAATTCCAAAGTCCTTCCACAGTCCTCCCAGAAACAACATGTTCAGGTCTCTCACAGAAATACCCCTCTATGCTGATATTAACTTGTCTTAGTTAGGGGAGGAAAGGGTATATTTGGCTTACACTTACACATCACTGTTCATCATCAAAGGAAGTCAGGACAGGAACTCAAACAGGGCAGGAACCTGGAGGCAGGAGCTAATGCAGAGGCCTTGGAGGGGTGTTGCTTACTGCCTTGCTCCCATGGCTTACTCAGCCTGCTTTCTACCAGCCCAGGGGTGGCACCACCCACAGTGGACCCCTATCAATCACTAATTTAGACAATGCCCTACTGTCCAATATTATGGAGGCATTTTCTCAATTAGGCTCCCTCTTCTCTGATGACTTTAGCTTGTGTCAATTTCACATAATACTACCCAGCAAAGAAGAATAAAGGAAGACAGCCAATATAACGTCTAGCCTCCATGCACGTATGCATATATGTGCACACGCACCTGCCTACCCACAGTCACACAGATAGACATGTATGTATACCACACATATACATACATACATATACATACATATAAAAATTAAAAATTATTTTTAAATACCAGACCACCTATTAAACAGAAGAGGGGTACTTGCAAGAGAAAGAGACATGATATCACATGACTTTTCCTGAGGAGACATATCAAAATATCTGTTCACCCCAGAAAGAGCACAGACCAAAGAAAGAATTTTACCCAAGTTCCCACTTGGTGAAACAATGAGTTTATTAAGATTACTTTGGGAGCATAAGTGACTCAAAGATAGCTATACCCCTGGGAAGTCCCACCTCAACATGGATAATGATTGGGCAGCCAGCTGTCCCACTCTGGTCAATTGGTTCACTCCTATATAACCTCAGAAGGTCAGTGTGCGTTTGTAAGGATTGTGTGAAGGCTCCTGAGTCTATTGCTCCATCCCTGGAAACCTCGTGATGGTCTCAGGTGGCTGGTGGCAGCTGCTCTGAGTCAAGACACTAATGTCCAATCTGGAAAATATAGGTACACCACACGTAAGGTAGACCAGAGAATCACTGCACAGCTCAGAAGCACAGAAATAAATAGAGCTTGGAAGAGGAAGAGCTGTTACCAGGTAAGGGCCTTAGAAAAGACGTCATGGAGGTTGAGGCATCAGATGTCAGGGTGAAGAGGATGCTACACGTTGGTGTACATGGAGAGACCTGCCATCATAGATCCCTCAAATTCACAGTCCTGCCCATCTAGAACTCTCTCCCCCCACCTCTCTCCCTCTCTCTCTCTCTCTCTCTCTCTCTCTCTCTCTCTCTCTCTCTCTCTTCACACACACACACCACACACACACACACACGAGAGAGAGAGAGAGAGAGAGAGAGGAGAGAGAGAGAGAGAGAGAGAGAGAGAGAGAGAGAGAGAGGCAGACACACAATCTCTTTGCCCTTTGAACTGGAACAGCGATCTGTTCCCTGTGATTAAATTAGTGTAAGTAATAAGATATCATAGACTTGATTGATTTCCTCAGCAATGGTTATTAACCAGCCCAATTCAGAGCCAAGCAGGACCATTATTCTAAACATTGATTTCTGAACAGCATGCAGGGGAAGGAAATTCTCAGCTACAGAGGTATTCCATGAGGAATTATCAGGTAGGATGATACATGGTGAAGATTCTCAAATGTGGCAATGAACCCAAGGAATCCTTAAACACCACAATACACAGATGTCAGAGTCTGCTGGGAGACTGTGTAATGCTGTAAATAGACTTTACCAATATTCTCAGGAAATAATTTTTAGGCACATCACTAAATATAAGAGCTGAGAATGGTATTATATTCCCACCATTGTATTTAATCCAACAAATATGTACCTAATAATTCCTCTAGAGCAGATTTGCCACAGTCTCCAGAGACAAGAAGAAATTCAGCTTCAAGAAGCTCACACTCAACATGGTGTGTTTTTTGACAAAGTGTGGAAATGCCCTTTGATTGAAAGGGATGAAATGCTGACATGTGGATACTGGATCAGGAGAGGTAACAGATCAGATGAAGAACAATTCTTATTATGTTTTTGAGACAGGATCTCCCGATGTAACCGACTAGCCTTAACCTCCAATCTCCCTACCTTCACCCCCTAGATGAGGCTAACATCTGTGTATTACCATGCCTGGCTGGGGTAGCAAACTGTCACAGGACTGCAGGAATGTTTTCAGCAACATACAATGTGTTCAGAGTTGTGAATAATGGCATGACTCTCTCTAAGCTCATAAGTCTGTGAAAGAAAGGTGAATTCTCCCACTCTACACCCCCATGCTTCTGTCTACCAAGCAGAAGGGGCTGGAAATGGAGTGTGGTTCCCTCTCAGACTGCCCATATAACATCCAAAGGAAAGCCTGGCAAAGGCATAAATCACAAAGGGTTTGATCTTTACATATGTGCGTGCTTCCTGTACCAAAGGCAATGGGCTCATGGGAAACAGAAGAAGACTGTTCTGCTCTGGGATCAGATATTCTGGGTTTGCATTTGGGATCTAACCCTATGGGGAACACATGAATTGAACTCATTAGCTCTTACTATGGGATTAATAATAAAAATTACTCCTTAAATCTGTGGTAAGAGTGGCTAAGAGAGTATGCATGTACAAAATACTTAACCCAGTTCCTGGCACTCAGAGAGACTTAAAGATTTTTATAATAATAGGCCTTAATCATTTTTCCTTAAGAAGAAAAGTACGTGAGATGGCACATACCTTACAAGAGAAAAGAATCAGTTTCCTGCTTTCCTTCCTTCTGACTCCAGATGTAAAACCAGGTCCAAGGAAAGGGACCTACAGAGGTACAGGTGATGGTGATCATATTCTAATCATAGACTACTGTGGACTACTGTTGTGGTTTGAGTAAGAATGTCCTACATAGGCTCCAATATCTGAACACTTGTTTGCCAGTTGGTAGTGCTGTTTGGGTAGGTTAATGAAGTGCAGCTTTGCTGGAGGAAGTACATCAGTTGGGGTGGGCTCTGAGGGTTTACAGCCTCACCCTACTTACAGTTTTCTTTTTGCTTCATGCGTGTGAATGGAGGTGTGATCTCTCAGCTCCCTGCTCCGGTGGCCAGCTGTCATACATCCCCCACCATCACAAATTCTCCCTCTGGAACTGTAAGCTAAAATAAACAACGCCTTCCATAGGTTGGTCTATACTTTTTATCTCAGCAACAGCAAAACAAAGGATAAAACTACCTAGGGTCTATCTGTTTCGTCTCTAAGAGATGGTGAAAGAGAGATTTTCTAACTTTTAATTAAACTAAAAATAAGAATCTAAATGGAATTAATGGATATTGATATCTCAAGCTTTTCCAAATACAATGATTCCAAGTTCCCTAAAAATAGAACCTGCAGGTAGTTTTTCTGTACCCGTCATATTTTCTTTATAAGAAACTTATTACTTCCCACTCTCCCCAACTTCCTCTCTCCTCTACTCCCATGCTTTGGAATAATAAATAAGGAATATTTCAGGTATGTGTGTGCATGTATCTGTTTCTGTGTGTGTGAATGTGTGTGTGTGTGTGTGTGTGTGTGTGTGTGTGTGTGTGCATATATGTTCATGTGTGGGTAAATGCGTGTGTGTGTGTGTGTCCTCTGTGTGTATGTGTGTGTGTGTGTGTGTGTGTGTGTGTGTGTGTGTGTGTGTATGCCTTTGGGACTTTCTCAAGTCCTGCATTTCTCTGAATGTCATTGATTTTTTGCCTAATTGTTATTCACTATGCTAATTTCACCCACAAATCTCACATTCTATTGATCAAAAAGTAATAAACTCACCAACAAACAAAACAAGCATTATTGCAATGTTGGAAAAACATCAGTTAATATCAATAGCATATTTACAATTATCTTTAACCCAAATTACCCATGATGCAGCACAAAGGCTGCTTCAGACACTGGGCAGAGGGGTCTCCTGAGAAATACTTTGTTTTCTTGGTTGAGAAGAAGAAAGCAGTACAACTAGGAAACACTGAAGAGACCCAGTAATGAGTGAGCAGGGTGGGGTTTCTCAAAAGAGAAACACAGCACCTCTCTACAGCACCTCTCTATGTTTTCCTATTTCTTTGGCCTTTTTTTAACTTTATGTATAAAACATATAAGAACATATAACACATCTTTTTCTTTTTTGTATGCATTGTTGTGTTTTACTTTTTTACTAAACATATGTTAATTGTACAAAATAGCAGGTGTGGGACATTTGTGAATGTGTGTGTGTGTGTGTGTGTGTGTGTGTGTGTGTGTGTGTGTGTGTGTTACTAGGAACTGAACCCAATGATCTCACACATGGTAGACTAATACTCTTACACTGAGGAACACCTAGCCATTTTTTAAAAAAATCAGGGACTCACTAAGTTGACTGGTTTGAACTCACTCTGCAGTCTAGGCTGGTTTTGAAATTGTGATTCTCCTGCCTCAGCCTCCTGAGCAGCTAGTGTGAGAGGCCTGCACCATGAAGCCCGCTCCCATCCTCTTTCTTTTGGAGAACTGATGCATCCTGCACTTGCACCATTCCATTGCAAAGGAAGAGCTCATTATCTCCATCTGCTTCACAGTAATATACTAGTCCTTCGCCAGCTACCCCACCAAGCTGACAGAGGCAGCACCCATCCTTAAGATTTTCTAAACTGAAACTGGAGAAAATGACGATAATCAAGTTCTGAGGCAGGAGAGGCACCAGCAACCATAATTCTAGTCAAATGCAGGAAAAACTAGATTCAGAGGCCTAGAAAAAAAGGAGAAGCAGTGATATGTATTAATGCTTTATTATCTATCTATCTATCTATCTATCTATCTATCTATCTATCTGTCATTGTCTTAGTTAGGGTTTCTTTTTCTCTGAAGAGATACTATGACCACAGCAACTCTAATAAAGGAAAACACTTAATGGAATGACTTACAGTTTCAGATGTTTGGTCCATCATCATCATGGTGGGACATGGTGGTGTATAGACAGACATGATGCTGGAGAAGGAGCTGAGAGTCCTACATCTTGACCTGCAAGCAACAGGAAGTAGTCTGTGTATCATATCGAGCAAAGCTTGAGCAAAGGAGAACTCAAAGCCCACCCCCATAGTGACACACTTCCTCCAACAAGGTAAAACCTATTCCAACAATGCTACACCTCCTAATAATGGCACTCCCTATGAGTTTATGGGACCAATTACATTCAAACTACCACAATCATCTATCCATCTATCATCTATCTACCAATATCTCTGTTACATATACATATATGACAGAGAGACATACAGACAAACATACAGAGAGAGAGAGGGAGAGAGAAATATCCTGATCTTGCTTATATTGAAGTTTCTTTTCTCAGTTGAGAATTGGGCCTGAAAAAGCTCAGAAGCTTGGGTGATGAGCTGGGCCTGACTCTGGTCATACTTTTACATCTTCCACAATATCAACCTTAAACCTTAAAGACAAATCTCCATGAGGTGACTAAAGAAAAAGCCATTAGAATGACACTTGAAGTTCAGAACACACAATATGATAAAAGAGAATGCTGGTGATTTATTTTATTCGGCTTTGAAACAAACAGCTATGAGCACTTTCCCAAAGAGGTCTTCCATGTTTCAGCTGTAGTACTTTTTTAATGTGCACTGGTGTTCTGTTGGCATGTATGTCTGTGTGAGGGTATCAGATCCCCTGAAACTGGAGTTACAGACAGTTGTGAGCTGCCATATGGATGCTGGGAGTTGAACCTGGATCCTCTGGAAGAGCAGCCAGTGCTCTTAACTGCCGAGCCATCTCTCCAGCCGCCTCAGCTGTAGCATTTATGAAGATCTCTGGGTTCAGTGTTGGTTATCCAATAGCCAAATCAAGCCCCCAGCTAAGCCACGGTAAGAATGGGCTTTGGAGACTCACAATTTGGAATTGAATTACCCTTTTCAGATTCTTTAAACACGCAATCTTAGAAAGCCATACAAACCTTTCTATTTCTCAGGTTTATGGAGAAGATAAAACTGCACCTGAGAATCAGATACATTCAGGGAAATGATGCTGGCTGAGTCTCTGAAGGCAAGAAGGGCAAATGCACACAGAATAGGTCTCTCTCTGTCTCCCTCTCTCTGTCTCTCTCTGTCTCTGTCTCTGTCTATCTCTGTCTCTCTGTCTCTCTGTCTCTCTCTCTGTCTCTGTCTCTCTCTCTCTCTCTCTCTCTCTCTCAGGGACTGAACAGTTGCCTCTTCTGGGCTGGAAGAAGCTTGATCTAGTCATGAACTCAGATGGTACGGTGTGTGGTGGGACCAGTGACTCACATGGCCATGGAGTCACTCTTAGATCTGTAACCTGTTAGGATCCATGAGAAATAGTGACATCGGGAGGTTTGGTCTTCACCACAAAGCTTCGTGGGCTAGTCATTCAGAAGTAGTCAGTAGCCAGATCAGCCTTAATAAGTGGTGGCCTGTGTCCTCCAGCTATGATACCATGATCCCCTTCCAGATGTGTGACAGCTCTAGCATGGCCAGGCACAAAGGTGAGTAATGTCAACTTGTACACTCATTTTGTCACTTGGTTGGTCAAGGTTCAGTCTATAGTGGCTATTTTAATAAATGTGAAGATTGACAGGTGAGCCAACATCCCCATCCACATGCTTCCATCACAGACATCTCATGGCTGACTTTCCTCTATTACCCTCAGAACCCTGTATGGATTCTCACACCACCTCTCCTCTCACTTACAGTTCCACCTTCTAGTCCCTTTTACTCTTCACTGTCTTAGAAATGCCATTCCCACATCTTTCCAGCACTTGATTTATTCTGCCAGCAAAAGAGGTTTAATCCATAGAGCATGTCTTCAGGTTACCAGTGATCTTCCTGGTGTGGGAGCTACCTTCTTATTTAAGGGAATATCATTGTTCTCCACCTTTTATTCCATTTGACATACTCATTGGAAGCTTGTTGAGAGTCACCCAGTCTCAAATTTTCATTGTGTCTTTTACTAGGCTGTACCATTCCTGGTGTTAGTAGTGCTGGTTCAGCTCTTCTAAAAAGAATACACCAGCCGGGCGGTGGTGGCACACGCCTTTAATCCCAGCACTGGGGAGGCAGAGCCAGACAGATCTCTGTGAGTTTGAGGTCAGCCTGGTCTACAGAGTGAGATCTAGGACAGGTACCAAAACTACACAGAGAAACCCTATCGAAAGAAAGGAAGGAAGGAAGAAGGAAGGAAGGAAGGAAAAGGGAGGGAGAGAGGGAAGGAGGGAGGGAAGGAGGGAGAAAGGGAGAAAGGAAGGAAGGAAGGAAGGAAGGGAAGAAGGAAAGAAAGAAAAGCACCGAGACAAAATTAATTTGCAAGAGAGTGACTAGAGGAGACACCTATGATAGACAGAAAAGCGAAGGCAGGAGTAGACTGCATAGAATCTTTAGATTGTCATCCAGGATTGACAGCTGTAAAAGGGGAAAGGGAAGAAAGGAGGGCTGAGGAGAAGCCTCACACTGCCACTCTGACAAAGTCTTGACCAGCCCCAGAACATCTCCACAGGGAGGCATCCTCATCAGAAGAGACCGTGTTGGTGAGGACTGAGTCCACTCTCTCAGCCCTCCACACTTGTTCCCTGGCTGGAAGGATCCCAGAACTGCAGGGCTCAGCATAAACACTGTGATGTGACCATTGTCGAAATCTGCAGGAAGCTCCCTGTTTCCTTTGCTGTGCTTTTCTTGAATGCAAAACTGAGTGCTGCAGTTTCATGGCTACCATAAAATTTATTTTAGAAATATCTATAGCTAAAGAAGGGACCCAAATGCTTGGTAAATGAAAGCAGCCACCTCTCCTTCTTCATCAAAGAAGATGAGGTAAAATGTCTCTCTCTTCCCGTTCTCAGATACCAACTCACTCCTTGCCAAGCTCAAAGCCAACAGTTTTATGCATCCCTTTGGAAGCATCTCACACACAAATACTCAAATGCTTTGTATTGACATGAACTTGGTAACACATATTTCTTCATGTTATTTTTATCCAATTAGAGATTTCATTTCTGTACTATAAACCAACTATACATTCTCACAATGTACAATATTCCATTATACAACTATACCCTGGGTTTTTGAACCAAACCTAGGTTGATGAATATTTAGATTTTCTCCACTATGATACAGAAATCATAATATATCTCTACAAAATACCAGAATTACTTCCTAGGTCAAAAGGCAGGTGCATTTTGTACTATGCCAGCTATTGGCTCACAAATGACAAATACACTCCCCACACAGTATTAAGGCTTCAGAGCCTGTTTTAATCTATGTGACTTCAGACACAAGTGGAAGGATTCATTAAGAAACACAGATAAACATGTTGATCATGTCTGCTATTGAGGATCTTTGTAGTTAATAATGCTGTGGTGGTGGCACTGTTTGGGCTGTGTTGTGAAGTCCTCAATAAATAACCTCAGAGACAAATCAAACCAAAATATATCCAATGCCAAAGGACTGACACCATGCCCAGGAGGGCCTCTAATAGTTAAAAAGGGTTACCTTACATTGAATAGAAGTCTGTCTGCATGCTATGCTCATTGATTTTTATCCTGGGAAGCAACCAAGAGTCAATCTTGTCTGTGATCCATGTGAGAAATCTTCCATAAATGATCATGCTTCCAAATAACCATTTTTTTGCTACAAAAGCCTTTCTGCATCATTCAATCAAGTTTCCCATGGCCAGGTTGTTGAGCTTCTCCACCACACTTGGTTAGAATATTCTGGAGGTGACAATGTCCCAAACCTCCAGAATGGAAGGAGCCTGCTTTCAACCCCTGCCTCTATGTTGTATAGTGACCCCAGGGCTGAGATCACTCTGCCAATCAATGTGTGACTGATGCTATCTTTCCAGATGACACCATCAAATCACCTTGACCTCATACTGCATTTGTGAGCATCAACTTTATATCTACCTTATATGTAAAGTATCAAAGTTTTATGTCATTCAACTTACTCATCACAGGATGGTAATGGCCATTTTTAGTTTAGAGGGAAACATTAATAAATTTGTTCATAAAATATAATGTTATATGGACAAAGATACTATAGTTAAAGATAAAGTTCTAAGCAAAAGCTTGTGAAATACTTTGTAGATGTGACATAAAAATGGCTAACATTCCTAATCAACAGAGATCCTATAAATTAATTTTAAAAAGAATAATTTAAGCATGAGCATGTCTTACCCAACCTATATTTTTCAAAGAGTAAAATGATTAACATTACTCTTTATTACTAAGGATTTAGGGAACTATGCACCCCAATTGTGTTAATTTGCTCTTGAATCATCTTTATGGAAGACAATTTACCAGCAGGAATCAAAACTAAATGATCACACAACTAACTCTAGCCATTAACTGTCCAGACTTCATTCAAACGGAGTCATCAGGCAACTGTAGAAAGACATACATAGATATTGATGGCAGGTTTGTATAACATACCAAAATTGGGGAAAGTCTTAGAGATCTACTTACAGAAGTAGCAAATCATTACATTCAAAAGTATTATCCAGTGGCTGGGGAGATTGTTCAGTGGATGGGCACTCTTGATCTCAAGTGTAAGGACCCAAGTTGGAATCCCCAGCATGTGAAAAGCTGGGTGTAACTGCATGTGCCTGTAACCTCAGCACTGGGGAGAAGAGATGATGGAGTGTGAGAGCTTACCAGTCAGCCATTCTAGACAGATGGACAGAAAGAAAGAAAGAAAGAAAGAAAGAAAGAAAGAAAGAAAGAAAGAAAGAAAGAAAGAAAGAAAGAAGAGAGAGAGAGAGAGAGAGAGAGAGAGAGAGAGAGAGAGAGAGAGAGAGAGAGAAAGGAGAAAAGAAAGAGGAAGGCAGGAAGGCAGGCAAGCTTCCAGTTCAGTAAGAGACCTTCTCTCAAGGGAATACAGTGAAGAACAATAGAAGAAGCTATCCAACATCCTACTCTGGCCTCCATGTGTGGCTCATGCACCCTGACACTTAAGTACATACTCCACACACATGCTCACACACAAAAAAAAGAAAATAGCACAAAGCATTTAAAAAGTACAGTGGCCATTTAGGGAGCAATATGGAAACCTAGTGCAGTGGAAACTTCCTGGAATCTATGAGGCTGACCCTAGTGAGGACTCCTAGTAAAGAAGGACATGGAGCCTGAAATAGCTGTCTCCTGGAACCAGGCTAGGTTCCCAGTGGTGAGACTGAACCCAGCCACAAAATCTATGACCCATGATATGACCTTGCCCTGCCTACAAGATGTGCTGGGGCAGTGATGGCTTAGAGCTTATGGGAATGGCCAACCAAAGACTGGTCTAACATGATGCCTACACCACTAGAGAGAGCCCATGGGAACACTGCCCAGATGGCCAAGCTCTGGAAAATGGATGGCTCAGAGACACAAACACTACTGACAAAAAATAAAAGAAAAAGGCAATGAAATGATTCCTAGTGGTATTCTGCTATATTCATAGGATCTGTGTCTAACCTAGGCCAATCATCATCAGAGAGGCTTCCTCCAGCAGCTGATGGGAGCAGATACAGAGATCCACAGCCTAATATCAGGTAAAGTTCAGGGAACCCTGCAGAAGGGGAGGAAGGATTGTAGGAGCCAGAGGGATGGAGGACACCAGGAGAACATGGCACACAGAGTCAACTAAGCAGGGCTCATAGAAGCTCATAGAAACTGAATCAGCAACCACGGAGCCTGCATAGGTCTGTGCTACGTCCTCTGCATATATGCTGTAGTTCTCTAGCATGGGGCTTTTGTTGGACTCCTAACAATGGGAGGTGAGAGAGAGCACATGGTGGGGGGGGATGTCTCTGACTCTTTTGCCTGTTTGTGGGACCTGTTTCCTCCTACTAGGTTGCCTCATTCAGCCTTAATATGAGGATATATGCCTCGTTTTATTGTGTCCTGTTACACAGAGTTCAGCTGATATCACTGGGAGGCCTGCTCTTTTCTGAAGGGAAATGAAGGAGGAGTGGTCTGGGAGAAAGAGGAGTTAAAAGGAGGGTTGGGAGGAGGGGAGGGAGGAGAGGCTGCAGTTGAGATGTATTGTATAAGAGAAGAATAAATAAACAAAATAAAATAAAGCTAAGAAAATAAAAAGTACCTCAAAGAAAATAAAAAGTACCTTGGAACTCTATTTTCAAACACATAAGCAATGAGCATACACAAACACTGGGGTATGAAGGGACACAACCACATATGTGTACATGTACACACATGCACAGGAGACAAATGGAAGACTAGAGCTATGGTGGTTTGAAAGAAATAGTGCCCCCAAAGGGAGTGGCACTATTAGGAAGTACAGCCCTGTTGGAGTAGGTGTGGTCTTGTGGAGGCAGGCTTTGAGGTCTCATACATGCTCAAGCCATCCCCAGTGAGACAGACCACTTCCTGTTTCTTGTGAGTCAAGATGTAAGAACTCTCAGCTACCTCTCTAGCACTATGTCTGCCTACATGCTGCCTTGCTTCCCACCATGGCGATAATACACTAAAATTCTGAACTGTAAGCCAGCTACCACAGTTAAATTATTTCCTTTATAATAAGAGTTGCCATGGTCATGTTGCCTCCTCACAGCAATAGAAATGCTAAGACAAAAGTTGGCATCTAGGACTGGGGTATTGTTGTGAAAGGTTTGACCATATTTTTGTTTAAAGGAATTTGGACTTTGATACTTTGAGTTAGGAAAGCAGTGGAATGATTTAAGCACTGCTTAATGGAACACACTAGTAGGAGCACGGAAGACAATGGTGCTAAGAATGATTTGAACTGTGAGGGAGGTTGGCTCAAGAGATTTCAGAGGAGAATAATTTTAATGTGTTGCTTTGAAATCATTCTTGTGATATTTTGGTGATAGATGTGGCTGCTTTTTGCCCTTGTCCAAAAAGTTTGCCTGACACTAAAGTAAAGAGTTTTGGATTAATTTCCTTGGAAGAAGAAATCTCAAAACAGCCAGGTATAGACTCAGTTGTGCGGTTACTAGTGTTAATTCTAATGAAGATTGGTAAGTTTAACTTATCAAAGATATATAATGAAAAGGAACAAGATGAGCAAGGAAAAATATTTGAGGAGAAAAGGAGTACCATAAAGTAGAATGGAGCTAAATCCTGTATTCAAGGAGATAAACAGATTAAGAAATGGAATAAAGGCAGTAGTGATCTCAATTCAAGATTCCACCCAGCTAAATTTCCAACTTGTGAAAAGGAATTAAAGAAAAGTTTAGAGCCAGATGTGGTGGCACACACCTTTAATTCCAGCACTTGGAAGGCAGAGGCTGGCAGATCTTTGAGTTTAAGGCCAGCCTGGTCTACAGAGCAAGTTCCAGAATAGTCAAGCTTAGGCAGTGAAGGAAACCATGGAAAACAGAAAGCTAGTGAAGATGTAATTGAACAAGGGGGCCATGTTCCAGCCCCAGTAAGCAGCAGATCTTGGCAGCTTCGGCCACATGGTTCGGGAGTTAAGAATAGAAGAAAGGGGCTATGGAATCTCCCTTTCTTGACTGAGGAAAGCTGCTGAGGCTAGACATGTACCAAGGGTATCCCTGAATGGAGTCCTAGAGAGGTCACTTGTGAAACTGTGAAGTTGACGCCTAGATTGCCTTGGAGACCCCAAGATGTTGGAGATGTCAGAGCTGTGGGATACCTGCTAACTGGGAGTGGAACCATCCCAAGAGAAAAAAGTATGTTGCAATCAACAGAGCTGAAAGGAGTTGGAAATCTGAAGAACATTTTGACATCAGACATGGAGATGCTGAGTTTGGAGTCTGCCTAGCTGGTTTTCAGTCTTGCTTTGGTCCAGTATTTCCTTACTGTGCTCCCTTCCCTATGTTTTGGAATAATAGTGTATACTCTGTGCCATTATATATTGGAAGTATGTGACCTGGTTTTTTTTTATTATTATTTTTATCTTATAGGGAATTATAGTTAAGAGATTGCATGAATCTCAGAAGAGACTTTAAACTTGGGACTTCTAAACGTTTTTGAGACTGTGATAGACTATGGGGACTTTTGAAGTTTACTGAATGCATTTTTGCATCATGATATGGCTACAAGCCTTTGGGGGCCAGGAAGTAAAATGTGGTGATTTGAAAGAAAATAGCTCCCAAAGGAAGTGACACTATTATGAGGTGTGGTCTTGTTGGAGTAGGTGTGGTCTTATTGGAAGAAGTGTGCCACTATGGAGGAAGGCTTTGAGGTCTCATAAATGCTCAAGCCACACCCAATGAGACAGATCACTTCCTGTTGCCTGCCTATCAAGACGTAGGACTCTCAGATCCAGCACCTGTCTGCCTGCATGCCACTATGTCACACCAGGATGATAATGGACTAAACCTTTGATAATGAAAGCCATCCCAATTAAATGCTTTCCTTTGTAAGAGTTGTCGTGATCGTGATGTCTCTTCACAGCAACAGAAACCCTAAAACACACAGCCCTGGGTATTGATGGCACTCATTTTGTTACGTAGAATTACTTTTACATATCTGAACCATGTAAATTTTTACATTTATAAATAATTTTATAAACAGAAAATAAAAATAAGGATATTTTCACTGAACAAAATTAAGGAGAACAATGTCTGGGGGTAATGGCGTTCAGAAAAAATACAAAACCTGAGAATGTAACAAAAAAAGAATTATGGCTGTGAGGAAAATTAAGGGACAGATGTGGGAAAGGGCCTGACGGTGGGTTCTTTAAAGCTTCAAATGCTTGCGAGGGGCTTTGATCGCTGAAAGACACACCTCTAAGTCCTGTTCTTGTCAAGTTCCTATAAAGTAGACCCAACAATGCAACCTAGACCTCCTTCACTGAGGAAGGGCAGGAAGAGTCTAGAGCCGGAGGACCAGGATGTCTGTGCTGTGACAGTGTTTTCCCTGTAAGTCAGGGAAGCTGCACCCATGAAGTCTCAACAGCATGACTGCCTACCCAAGACCTGAAAATGACAACACCAAATTCACATGCCAGCATGGACAGGGGAACTCTCACAAGGCCTCACCCGCTATGAAGAGCTACAGGCAATTAATGGTTGCTGAGAGAGAGAAAATCAGTCTCCTCTAAGGATGAGCCTCTGAGAGGTCATCCAATCCCAAGTGGCCAGCCCTAAACACACACACACACACACACACACACACACACACACACACACACACCCATATAAATGGACTCAACAGGTTATATTTATAAATTTATGTGTGTGTGAGTATGTGTAACAATTATAATTAAAGAATAAGAGGCTGTGAATTTGAGAAATGGAGGGAACACAGGAGGAACTGGATTGGAGCAAAGGAGAGGGAATGATGTAAATACAGTAATTATAAACGCAATTCTCAACCAAATAAATTTAAATAAAAGAAAATGCCCAATGTCCACAAACTCAGCATTGACGCACACCTATCCCACACACAATCCAATGCCCTTCCTCTGTTCCTCTTTAAAAACAAAAGCCTATCCTCAGTTGGCACAGTGATTTCATGTGCTCAAATAACTTACTCTGCAATGAGTTCACCAAAGCAACCCAAACTCAACATAGAGATCTGTGAAAAATTCCAAAGCATTAAATACAAAAACAAAATCTGTTTAGAGTGTAATCTTTTGAATCTACAGCCAGATGGAGATACACTCTTTAATCATATCTATTCCTTTATGTCTCTTCATGCATGGTTCTTCTGTGGCACAGGCATTTTTCAAAAACACAGACCCTCTTTTGTTTAATTAATAATCCCCCCAGACATAAATCACCCCGGCGGCAGCACCCTCTCTAAGCAGCCCTGTGGCAATGACCTACTTTAACAGCCTTTCATGTATAGCTTGGGTTTACTATGTATTTTGAAAATTACTGCTCAATAGCTATTTTGGGAGATCAGCATTTTCCTTAGTAACTTCAGCAATGAGTACCCATTTTTCCCACCTAGGAAGGAAGAATAATAGAATAATGGTACTGAATTAAAGTCTAATGAAAGGGGGCTAGTCGTTCCCCCAGGAAACCAGTAGTAATAAAATAATAACACAGCTAGCATCTATTAAGTATTTTATATGCGCAGCTTCCTTTAACTTTCACAGCAAACATATATGTCCCTATTAGCTGATGAGGAAGCTGAGGGAGAGAGAAAGAGAGAGAGAGAGAGAGAGAGAGAGAGAGAGAGAGAGAGAGAGAGAGAGAGAGAGACTAAATCACACAACCAGCAAGTAGCAAAGGGAATTCTCACTATTCACCCCTTTGACAGGAATAAAACCGACTCCTAGTAAACATCACATTGACCGTAACACTGTGTCGGCATTATCCCTGTTTCCAGGGAAGTGTGCTGAAGCGCAAAGAAGAACACAATGGAATTTGAAATTTAAGTATTGCCTTCAATTATTTTTAATCTTTTGATTGTGGCAAGGGCACTTAACGTGAGATCTGCTTCTTAGCATGTTTAAATGTCCAATGCATCATTAGCTATAAACACAACCCTGTGTAAAAGGCCTCTAGAACTTGGTCATTCTGCCCATCTGAAGCTGTTAAGTTATGATTATCCATACCCCATACCCCTCTCTGCCTTGCCTGGCAATCACTATATATATATATATATATATATATATATATATATATATATATATATTACAGATTGGAACATTACATTAACTTCTTTTCTACTGAACTGATTTGAAACACTGGCTTTATTTTGAGAAAACCAAAATAAATGCAATGAAAGTTATTTGAAAATTCTAGCATGTCATTATGTCTTGCATTTGTTTGCCCTAAATCCATTTTATTAGGTTATTATTAATTAGCATTTGTTCAGTATCAACTATGTTCTCAGAGCCAGAATCAACATGTAAGAAAATACCATAGTCTAAGATAGGCCCACATAGTATTTTTAAAGCAGCTCTCTCCCCACACTTAACCCCAAGAGGGATTGTTCCAACAGTAGATGTGCAGAAAAACAACTCAAAAGCAATCGCTCTCCACCAGGGCCCATGCATGCACTCACTATATAAGGCAAGCAGAGCCTTGAGCCAAAGAAGAGGGAAAAGGTGAAATTTCACACTAAGTGACTGAAAATCCATAAGACTCAAATTTAAATAATAAAAATGGGTCATATAAATTGTTGTTCAATTATTTTGTCATGAGAACTCTTAATGGAAATAGAGGTAAATCTAATAACATCTATACAATCATAAAGGAGATGTATAGATAAAAATATAGATATCTCTTTGATCATTAAAAAAAATCTGAGTGAGTTTCACCAAATTTGGAAGTTGTACATAGAGGCTGTCTGTGGCATACTGTCTTAACTTGAATCCCCCTACAGTAGTTTGGGACTTTGGATGGGAATTGGTTATTTGGGGGGGGGGGCAGGAAACACATCTTCCATGGAGGTGAAGCAGGAAGAAAGCTGGTAGAGGCTATGAGGTTATGATAATAACCTCTTGTGCCATGGGCACTGAGGGCTTACCATCCCTTGGTCCCTAGAGAGGAAAATGTATAGAACACGCCTCAGAGTTCCACTTAAACACAGAAGCTGGAGATTTCACCAAGAATTCTTAGCCATCTTTGGTGGTAGATTTCCTGAGGGTGAATTCCAGCCACTTTATGTGGCCTTGGACATAGCTACAAAAAGGCTGACACCGGCACATAAGATACCATGGGTGTGTTTAATCAGCTTTGGTATGTGAGTACATATTTGCAGAAATACTGGGTATTAGCAAAATAATGTAGAATGGTGATTGCCCTGTTGAACAAAGAAGGCTTGACTTCACATCTTCTTCCTCTCTTCTTTCGTTAGAAGACCCCAGAACAAGTTTGTCTTTATGTATGAGCAAAAAGAAACTAGTAACCTATTCCATCTAAAATAAATATACTTCTGAGTGTCACATTACACAGATAACACAGACTATGAATGCACTAATCAGAATGAGTTAGTAGTATTCCAATGGTGGGATGCTATTTGGAGAAGTACACAAGACTTTTAAATGCAATTTTCTATTTCTGAATGGAAAAATACCAAGGTTGGGGAGAGGGTTCTGAGGGTAAAATATCTGCTGTTCAAGAATGAGGACCCAAGTTCAGATCCCCAGCATCCATGTAAAAAAAAATGCCAGACTTGGCAACACACATCTGTAGCATCAAGGCTGGCATTTCGAGGAAGGGGGTGTAGTACAGAGACAGGTGAATTCAGGGGCTCATTGGCCAGCTAGTCTAAGAGAAATGATGAGTTGCAGGTTCAGTGAGACTCTGTCTCCAAAAATAAATATGTAGAAAGTCACAGAAGACTCCCAACATCAACCCCCCCCTGGCACACACACACACACACACACACACACACACACACACACACACACAAAGTGTCAATTCTTTGCATATGTAAAGTTCACCTAAATTTCACTGGAGAATGACCATATGATAGTTAACTTCTATTTGCTTGGATTAAGAAAAACCTGTGCACTAATGAGACACACTTTGGTGTTTGTCCATGAGGGCTTTTTTCAGAAAGGACTTACTGATGGGAGAAGGGTTTCTGTGAATGTGGGCAGCACCACCCATGGCCTGGGGAACCACAGAGTGAATGATAAAGCTGGCTAAGCTCCAGCATTCATCTCTCAATGCCCTGACTTGGGAGCAAGTAGCCTCACATTCTTTTCACCACAGCTGTGAGCAGCCTCTGCCACCATGCCTGTCCCACCATGACCAACTGTACCCCAAGACCACAAGCCCAAATAACTCCTTCCTAGAAATGTGACAAGCAGCTAATTGGGCTAGTGAGCATAGAATGACTCCCATCTTTGAGTGTGGTTCACAGAGAGGGATTCATATTTGTAATTATGGACTAGGGTCATAAAGCCAGGTACCATGTTCACCTGTGAAACAAAGCAGACAGGACTTGAATTATCTGTTACTTCCTACTCCATTCCCCCTTCCATGGAAAGACTCTTGACAAATCTGCATTCATGGATTAGCAAAAAGGGGGCAGCAGCCCGTTGGACAATTTGTCCCATCCCAATGACCTAAAGTGAACTCACTATTCAACTCTGTCTTTTATCCTACCAGTTACAGGGAAGCATCATGCCTTCAGCACATGAACCATATTTCTTCAATGAGAAGAACCCTGATGCTGTGATTAGGAACTGCCATATTTCCCAACAAGGTGTATCTCTATTAGTCTTGCTCCATCAGTAGAGGCATCCAGCAATGCCAGCTATCCCCAGGCATTAGCAAGCAGAGATGGCCTAAAGGTTCTGTGAGATAACACCACCAATTTCTTTTGTCAACTCCGATAGGATTCATCTATCTTTCTTTTGTGCTTCCTTCAAGTTTTAGGCATGTCTTTTCACCATGTAGCATATCATTCCAAATTTTCTCATTCACAAATCTGTTTCTGTAATTACTCCAGGATAGCACTTCAGCTGGGGAGTAGCCGCTTACTACTGCAGTTGTTTATGCTTTCACCCTCACATAAACAACAAACAATCAACAAAGAAACTATCTCAAATGCTGAGGGTGCTAGAGCCCAGGCTGGACCAGCCACTGTCCTCTGAGACTGAATTCCAGTTCTGTAGATGCTGAAGCTTCTACTTGGGGACAATATTTGCCTCGAGGTCTCGCTACTCCAGAGTCAATTTCTTACTGTAGTTATTTCTCCTTAGCTCCAGGTCAGAATTGTTTTGAAGAAATTCCTTCTGTGCAACTTTTTTTTCTTTTTCTCTTTCTTTCTTTCTTTCTTTCTTTCTTTCTTTCTTTCTTTCTTTTTTTTAAATCACTAGTTGGTGTCAGCATGCATCCTTTCTATAAATTTTCACCCAGAAAGGGCCTGTCTAACATCGAGTACATGAGAATTCTGTTTAAGGTCACTGTACCTTTGTTTATTCACCAATAAAATGGGCACACTGAGACTATAAAGGATTTTAATAAAGACTGAATGAGATTTTGAAGCCAAAGAATTTGAAATGAGGCTTGGCTCAGATTATTCCTTAAACATAAGCAACCACTAATTTTACAAGCAGCTTTCCTCCTCCAAGCTATTTTCTATTGCCACAAAACGCCATGACCAAGGCTACTTGTAAAAGAAATCATTTATTTTGACTTATACTTCCAGAAGGTGAGTCCATAACGGCAGGGACATCATGGCAGAAGGCAGAAGACATGGCAGAGAGAACAGGAAGCTAAGAGCCCACGTCCTTTACTGCAAGCATGAAGTGCAACCTGGAAGTAGGGTGAGACCTTAACCTCTCAAAGTAACACACTTCCTCCAGTAGGGCCACATCTGCTAAACCTCCCCACACAGCACCACCAAGTGGGGACCAAGTATTCAAATAATGAAACTATGAGGGACAGTTCTCATTTCAACCACCACACCTGCCTGTATCTTCTCTCTATTCTCATCTCCTTTTCTAACTGATGAGCCAGTGTAGATCTGCTCATTCATTTAAGCACACCTTCCTTTTCTAGTTAAGGCATGGCCAGCACTAGGCAAACAGGCCAACAGAGCACATCTGCATTGTTACTTTAAAACACAGTGATGGGGAAGATGAGAAGAGCTTGGACACAATAGAAAAATGCCTGCCTAGTTCCTCCGCATCATTTCATGAATTCCATGATGGAGTGGCTTCCTCCCCACTCATCTATGAATGCCTACAGCTGGGCTCACACTGTCTGCTGACCGAGTACAGCTGTTCTCTTCTTAGTGACAATATGGAGCTCATAATCCCAATTAACCACGTGCATTTGAGACTAGTCACCATATGGAAGATGCAAAAAGTTTGATTGTTGAAAACACCTCTCCTCTACCAGTTCACTGAACTTCCAGTCCTTCTCAAGCCAGGAGAGCCAAACTAATAGGCCCAAAAGAGTCCAGGAGAGCCCTCATGCCCCCGAAACATTCAATGTAGGCCATCTTAGGGAAACCCTGAGCAATGAGCCCTCAATTCATATTTCTTTTGCACAACCTGGTTAGGAAAGACTGTACAGGCATTGCTCCTTCAGGTCTAAGCAGCTTATTTTTATCCACTAGGGTTTTGCTTGACATACACTTTGGGGAAAGGATTTTACTTTTTTAAAAATGATTTCAGACTTCTGCTTCATATCAATGATAAAAAGAGATGAATGGCTAGAAGAGAGCCCTCATTTTATGGCAGTCCTGAACGTGTGTGCTCTAAGCAGTACAGCAGCCCATCACATAAGGCAAGTATCTGCAAACATACAAAGGAAATTAGACTGGAGAATAGTTACAATAGAAGGATTCAATGTATCTCTTTCTGTGTATTTCCTAAAACCAGAGTGAATAAAGAGATTCACATAAAATATCAACAAGGTTAACTGCGGTCCACGTTAAAAAAGGAACTATGTTTTAATGTCGGTAGCCTTGTAGAGAGAATTATAGGCTAATGGAACTACTTGGGACACGGTTCCCATTGCTTTCCTACCATAAAAAGTTAAATTATTTAGAAAAGAAACATTCTCTTGAGTGGTTGCAGGTCACTATGGATCAGTGAGGTTTTCCCTTTAGAGTTTAGACGTGAAATATTAATAAGTTTGAGGAAGACAAGATTTATCAACATGGGACTATTCTCTGTCATCCCTCCTCCACCCTCCATCTCTCACTCTGGAGAGTTTTCCTTTTAATAGTCTACATCATAAGATTGGGGAATAGGAATCAAAGTACTTAAGAGGAGAAGGAAAGGAAAGAGACCCAGCACTCAATGTTTGGGGTTCACACAGTCTTCTACAGGGATGGGCAAAACTGGGACAGGACGGAAAAGGTCTGAAGAACCATTACTCTAACTTTTGGATTTGATTTTGTTTGAATAGTCTTTGAAGAATGGAAACCCAAATGAGAATTCCTTTGAAACATTTTCCCAGACTACCACCGGCTGTGGCCCATGCACATGCAGCCCCCAAAGCTGTTTGTGCATATATTCTGTTCAAACTAGGGTCCCCAAAGAACAGCGGCAGAGTCACCTGTGAGGTGCTGAGACAGGAAAAACCTGGGGCTCCAGCACAGACCTGCTGAGCTGGCGTCTCTCTGCAGGCGCAGTCCAGGGATCTGTTGAAGAAGTGATTCTCCCATCGCTGGATTCAGACAGTCACTAAGCAAGGTAAACACAGCGCCTGCCTAGAGCTTCTAAGAGTTTCATACCTGAGTCCAGGGCCAGGGTCCACTTCAGAAAGACCTGGTTTCTATCCCTTGGGCACAACTATAGGGCCCCTGTGGGAACACGTACCACACAAAACTCTTCCCAGCATTTCAAGTGTCCCAAAAATTGTAGACCCTTTTCCTATAAGTCCTCCCTCTCAGACACTGAGGATCTCTCTACTGATTCCTTTCAAGAGTCTGAAGAGGCAAATCAGCAGAAGAGCACAAAACTAAATTCTTCCAAAGGTAGAACTTACAAGTTTGGGAATTTTCAAATCGGACTCTACCTTTGGAGATGGATACTCTTCTTTGAACTTCCAACGTTTAGAGGATCCAGGAACAGTAGACAGGACTATGTGTTTCCTTTGAAAGTGTCAGGTTGTAAATTCCTGCTGAATCCCTGTATTGGGTTGATAATGTCTTCACAAAATATGCCCACATGCTAATTCTCAGTACCTGGGCAAGTGATCTTATCTGTAAATAGTGTTTTTACAGGTATGATAGTTAAGAATCTAGAGCTCTGAGCTCAGGTCATATGATAAAAGACACAGGGAACTTGAAACGAATGCAGACCATTAGTTTCAAGATTCTGGACTCATAATCACTAAGGAAAAGTTGTAGATCACAACACCCCTGAGTCCTGAGTCTTTTGATGATGGTAATTATGGAACTTGCAAGCTAGTGGGGATGAATCCTATGTCCACATTTTTATGGGGGAAGGGGAACTCCGGAGAGGAGTAGGCATGCTAAAACAGTGTTGGCAAAGATGAGGTCATGGGCTCCTAATAGAATCTTCCTCTTCCAGGCAAAATCCGCAGATGTACCCAAGCTCCGATAACCATCCGCTGTGGAACTCCTGAGTCATTCTCCAATGTAAAGTCTACACGTCTAGCCAATTAACACAGTAATGAATAGCACTGTTTATCCTGTCGTGAACAACCACAAAGCCAACAGATGGTATAAAGTACTATTTTCAAAGACCCCTTTCAGATGCATACCTACAAGTCCCCTTTCCCACATAGCACCCTGTCTTCTTTAGTTCCCCCCACCCAAAGATCCACGATGCTGCAAAAAGAGCCCCCTAAGACTCCCAGGCTTCACCTGAGTCAGTCTGCCCTTTTATGCCTGGTCCTCATGGCACCCCCAAAGCCTTCCTAACGTGCTATCTCGGCGACCCAAACTCTGTCACTTTGATGTGTTCATTTCCTAACAAAGCCCTTCTCTCCTCTCGTCACTCTCTCTCTCCTCCACAAGGAGAATAGAAAGGGAAGGAAAGGTCACAACTGCTGTGCGGAAACTCAGGAAACCTGAAATAGAACCTCTTAGCCTTTGAAAGCAGCAGCACAGGAAAGATACCATTGCTACCAGAACCAGATAAGATGTGCTTCTTGTTACTCTCAGGCAGCAGTTCTCAACCTGTGGGTCACAACCCCTTTGGAGTCAAATGACCCTTTCACAGGAGTTGCCTAAGACCATTGAAAA
Organism: Peromyscus eremicus; assembly: GCF_949786415.1. Classification (NCBI taxonomy): domain Eukaryota; kingdom Metazoa; phylum Chordata; class Mammalia; order Rodentia; family Cricetidae; genus Peromyscus; species Peromyscus eremicus. The sequence goes on along the minus strand of NC_081419.1, from coordinate 132,582,577 downwards.
CACAGAGAATTACATTACAATTCATAGCAGTAGCAAAATTAGAGTTGTGTAGCAGCAATGGAAATAATTTTATGGTTGGGAGTCACCACAGCATGAGGAACTGTATTAAAGGGTCTCAGCACAGATTTGGGAAGGTTGAGAACCACTGATCTACAGTCTTTAATTCAGAACCTCCACTCACACCTTCTAAGTGGTTTCCTTTCCTTTTCAGGGCCCCTGCACATTCAGTCCAGGAGGGGCATTCTAGTCAGGGTTCCTCGGAGAAATGGAATCCATAGGAGATTTACTGTGAAGGATTGGAGAAGTCATGTGGTCTGCCATCAGAAGCTAGAGCCAGAGAACTAGGATAACCAATAACAGAAGTCCTGGTCCAAGTTCAAAAGCCCAAGAATAAGGAGCACCGAGATCTGAGGGCAGGAAAGAACAGAGAGCAAGCTCGCCCTCCCTCTGCCTTCCTGTTCTAGTCCCAGCCTCAGCAAAAGAGATGCTACCACCTGTGTGGGTGACAATCATCTTCTTTACGCAGGCTGGTAAAAGGGCTAAGATACTTAACAGATGCACTCATAGATAATGTTTTATTAGCTTTCTGGGTGTCCCTATGCCTAGGCTACTTAAATGAAAATTAAAATGGTAGACATATGAAGTACTGAGACCAATAAATGGTGATGGTGATGATGCTGGTAAAATACTATGTAGCCATGCTGAATATCACTCTGAGTTCTTCATCTGAGTATTTAGACTTATCCAACCTTGTAAAGTAGACACTAATATTCTCTGGGGGGGTTTTTAGATGATGAAACTAAGGCACAGAAATGTGATTTCCATAAAATTGCACCCCTAATAGGCACAGAAGCAGGAGGCCAGGCAGTCAATCTTAAGTCCCTGGACTTCTACAATAAAGCTAGTAGATCTCAGCACTTAGGAGATAGAGTCCTCCATCCACTCTCAGCATACTGGGATGCTGTTACTGATGCTCCTTGAGCCTCTGTTTCATTGTCTGCAATAGAGTGTAAATCAGGAGGAAACCCTTACCCCAGAGCTTTGTGGGGGACAAATGAGACAAATCTACAAAGCTGGTGCCTGCCGGAGCCAATAATACATACCAAGTGCCGCCCCCATCACTCTCTTCCTCAATCCTGCTACAAGGAGGCCCATGCCACTTGCACCTGCATTATTCCATAGACATTTATACTTCTACACTGGAAGAAATAGTCACACAAGCTTGAGGACCTGAGTTCTGATACACAGCACCCATGTAAAAAGCCAAGTGTGGGGACACGTGCCTATAATACCATAATGAAAAGGCTGAGACAGGGAGATTCCTGGGACTTGCTTGCTACCCAGTCTTGGTGAATTGGTGAACTCTAGGTTCAGGTGAGAGAACTTGTCTCAAAAGGCAGGGCAGAGAGAATCTAAAGGAGACACTACCATTGACCTTTTATCTACACAAGCATGTGTCCAGGGTGCACACTCACACACAGGAGTACACACATACACATACACATTCATAAACACTATATGCACATATACATGCACCTATACACACATATACACCATATACATACATACGTCTCACATGCAGGCACACACATACACACCCATGTGCTTACATACACCACACTTACACATACAAACGCACACACACACACACACACACACACACACACACACACACACACACACAAATTAATAAATATTTTAAATAGAGAAGAAATAGAAGTATGGGTCATCTTCTTCACTTTTACAAGTCCAGATGCTGTGTCTACTCCTGCCTTTCAGACTAACAGAGCAACTGGACACTGTCCACTGTGTCTTCCAGAGGACCACCAGCCTTCTTATTAGGTCTCCTTTCTTGTGGCCAAGGTGGCCACTCAGTCAACAAGATCCTCTTCATCCCTACTGTGTGCTTCATTTGGTGTCAGGATGTGAGGACAGCAACACAGGCACCATCCTTGAGCTCAGGAAACACATTCCACAGGAGGAAAAAGGCAAAATAATAAACAAACACAATTGTAACAAACACCTTGAAGGGACAAAATAGAGTGCTCTGGTGTCCATTCGGTGGGGCCACACATGAGCCAGAGTAGCAGAAAAGCAGAGACAGTGCATCCTGGTCCTAAGTCAACAGACATGGCCCGTGGAAGATGTTTGTCAGTGCTTGAAGTTCTTCCAGTGAAGGGCTGGGTCTCCAGTGGTCTATCGCTCCAGCTTGAATGTATTTCTACTTTCTTACTCTACGACTTAGGCAAGTATCTTTGCTTTTCTCATCTCAATTTCTCCATGTACACAGTGGTGTTGATATTGCTTTAGCCAAAGAGAGTTATTGCCTGGGAGGATTAAATGAGTTGATACAATCTGTTATCATTTAAGAATACTTGGACTAAGGAAATATCTCAGTCAGTAAACTGTTTGCCATGCAATCATGAGGAGCAGAGCTTGATCTCCAGAACCCACATAAAAGCTGGGCATAATAGCACATGTATGTAATCCTAGAACTGGGAAGGTGGAGTCTGGGTGTCCCTGGGACTTGATGGCCAGTCTTATTGAATCATTGAGCTCTAGGGTCAATGAGAAACCCTGCCTCAAAAAATAAGATGGAGAGAAATTGAGGAAGACACCCCACATCAACCTTTGACTTCCACATGCATGTACACACATGTGCAAACATGTACCCATGCATGTGTGTGCACACAGGGATATGTACATACACACACACACACACACACACACACACACACACACAAGCATTCTTTCTTCTCATAGTATGGTGACAGCTAAAGAGAGCTCATACCTGTACATGAGCCCCTGTTTACGACACCCTTTATTCCTGTGGTCCAAACTCTTATCATCTAAGTGACATCTTTCCCACAAGAAGAAGAAAGAAAAGAAGAAGGAGGAGGAGGAGGAGGAGGAGGAGGAGGAGGAAGAAAAACGATGGCCTGAAATATGACTCTTCTGTAAAGATTCTGTAAGAAATGTGTAGAGATGCCTCCACACAAACATAGTAAACAGCTCCCCCATGTTTATCCCCATAAACTGCAGTCTAAACTTGTTGAGAGAGCTAAGGGGCCCTTGGGCTGTCAGAGCAAAAGCCTCATTCAAATGCTCATTCTGCCTGAGGCATGGACTTAGAGGAGAAAGCAGGGTTGAGTAGGCCAGTCCGTGATTCCTGTCAGCTGAAGGGACCCCTGGGACTCGAGTGAAGTCTTTACTGCATCCTTTTGTTTCTGCTCAAACGGCAAGAAAGCTTCCATATCCTATATTGACCTTGGTTCCTGTCTTTGGAAATTATCTCACCTCAGCCTCCACCTTCCTGTCCCTTCTGGTAGCAGCTGACCTCTGCTTCCACCAAACAAAGCTTGCTTCTCCCTACCAAGGGCCTCACGCTAGGAAAGTGAGGTGGACCCCAGCTCCAGAGGAAGTGCCTCTGACTTCCACTGATAGTACTGCTCTTATCACCACGGCTCTTGCAGGCATCGTTGCCATCCTGCTCCACCCTGCCTCCCAGCTCATGCTCCCAGAGGCCCCATTGTGTGCTGTGTGCGATCCTCCAGTGTTCTCAGCTGCCCACCCCCAGTGTTCAGACACCAAGTACAAAGCCCACGGTGTCACCCAAGGCCCCCGAGTCATCCCCACTCTGGTCTGGGTTGCTGTAGCTGGTCCAGCTTCCATCTGTCTCTGAGTCACTCTTTCCCTGCTGACACTCTGCCCCGTGCCCTGGTCTCATGCCACCTGTCTGTCAAGGCAGATTCCCATGGGCTCCTCTCCCTCACATGTGAGCGGGACTTCCCTCCTCACTTCCCTCAGGGAAAGTGCTTAACGTGCTTGGACTGTCAAATCTACCCTGGGCTGTTCTCACCTCCTCTATGACTTTCTCCACAGGGCTTCCTGAGTGATGTTCTTAAAACGCAAAGCCGGACAAGTGGCTTCTTGGCTTGAAACCCCTCAGAGATTTCTCATTCTCAAATAAAGGCAATTTGAGTCTTCCATACTTGATTCCTATTGATAACTAATCGCTCACTCCGCCCACTCCCAGAATGCCCCAGACACACTGAAATCCCCACTACCCTTCTGCACAGTTCCTTTCCCACCTCCCACCTCCCATCTATACCTCTGTGCTTGCCGTTTCTGCCAGTCTCTTCCGGCCTGGATACTTCCTGTCTGACAGGTTAACCCCCGCGCTGTAGAACCCACTTTCAAAGGCCTCTTTTTTCCAGGAGGCTTTCTATGATTGCACTGACCAGGAGTTGTTGGGGCTTTCTGTAAAGGGTCTTGCAGGCCACCTTGGGTGTCCACTTCACCTCCCCCACTCTCCTAGGGTAAGACAGCCACGCATGGATGCCATGTAAAGATGTGGGCACAGCTGTGCTCCAGTGGGACTTTCATTTCATGTGGCCTCTGTGTATGACAAATTATTCTTCCTCTTTGGAATATTTTTCAAAAATAGAAAATGCAGAAAATATTTTGAATTCATGCCATCCAGCACTAGCCTGAGGGCTGTTGTTTGCCCACCCCTTCTTGCAGTGAGTTGGATTTTCCTCCCTCTGCATTTTCTCGGTGTCACACAGTACCTTAAGTGTGACTCTTGGGGTGCGGGGTGGCCTTATGACTGGCCATCTCTCTGCCCACTAGCAATAGGACACCGAGAATATACAATTCTTTCCTCACCTCCTGCCTCTCATTTAGAGCATACTGAATTCTCCATCTCCAGTGTCTGTATCTGAGGTGACATCTAGAACACAGAGAACATGTGGTTAGTATTTGCTGAATGAAGAAACAGCCTAGCAAGGGTAGGAAGAAGTGACAGGGGAAATTCCACAGTGATTATTCCCTACCACACACCCCCTACCCTAGACAAAGACCTTCTTGCAGGAATATAATATAATGCTCTATTAATATGGACTCACTTGTTCTTCTGGCATCTCACATTAAATGTAAGCAACTATAAGTGACTGCATGCTAGGGCTGGAAAGATGGATCAGCACTTAAGAGTACATACCGCTCTTGAGAGGGCCAGAGTTCAGTTCCCAGCACCCACCCTCAGTGGCTCATGCTCAACCTGCAAATCCAGAACCTATTGGAAACTATCCTCTAGCCTCAGTAGGCATCTGCACTCACATGTATGTACCCACATATAGACACATACACAAACCCACAATTGAAAGTAAAATAATCTTAAAATAAAAACTCTTACATTTGTCAAAAAATAATAATGTGTTTGTTTCCTTCATTAACACTGACTTTAGAGCTGTGCATGACAGGGAATGTGTCTCATTCTGACTCCCAAGAAACTGACCTGAAACACAAACTCACAAACCAGCAGTCTACTCGGATGCCTTGGAGGTCAACACTGCCAAAGGCAACAGGAAGTAAGACTAGCCAGGATGTAGCACAACTGTGGTACAGCTGTAAGCTGAGCTCTCCAGCCAGGGCAGTCCCTCAGAGCTGCCTCTGCTGGGGCTGAGGACCTCAGAACTTTACCCACTTCTCTGATCTGGATGTGAGATTCCCCAGGAAGTGTTGTGAACCTGGACCAGGAGTCTTTCTTCGAGAGCAATTTCCACAGAAGGAATATCTTTTGGGAGATTTCTGGTATCTCCAACATAGGCACAGTACTCTGGACAGACCATTCAAAATAGTCAGGGAAGGAAAAGGAAAGTCTAGTGGTTAGAACACTATTTTTCCTTAAGGAAGGTAATCAGCTTACCCCACTCATCTTCCTCTACTGTGTTGTCGTTAGCTAAATGCAGTCCAGAAGAGCAACATGTGGTCTTTGGCTTAGATTCACACCCCACATCTGTGCGACTACGTGGAGAAGCAAACCATTTCCCTGTCTCCTTATTTTCGCTATTCATATATGAAGATGAACTATCCTGTACTATGTCCTCCCCCAAATGTCACGATTATAAAATGATATATAAATTGATACAGTGACAGACTCTCCTATAAAGCAGCCCCAACTAAAGTCAAAAGGAATGATATTAAATGTAGAACTCAAATTGAGCCAATCCAGATCAGTGTTTCAATGGTACACAAAATCCACCCAATGCCTGCTGTGGGATGTCCTATATGCTGTGAATATATGTTACTATGACTGATTGATAAGTAAAATGCTGATTGGTCAGTAGCCAAGCAGGAAGGATAGTGTAGGCGGGACAAGGAGAGAGGAGAATGCTGGGTGGAAGAAGGCTGGGTCAGATGATGCTGTCAGCCCTCTCGAGGAGTAGCAAGATGTAAGTCACCCGTAAGCCATGAACCACGTGGCAAGGTATAGATTAATAGAAATGGGCTGAGTTTAAGTGTAAGAGCTAGACAGTGGTAGGCCTGAGCAGTTTAATTAATATGAGTTTCTGAGTGATTGTTTTATAAGTGGTTATGGGGTCTGTAGGGCTGGGCAGGACTGGAGAAAGCTCCAGCTACAGTATGCCAGATAGGTGGATGCAGTTGCCTACATTTGAAAATAATGGCTTTATCTATTGTTTATTCATTGCACCATTGAATGTTTTGAATTCTAGCATCATAGCAGAACCGAAATCTCTGAACATCGATTTGAGCAAGTCAGCCATGACACACCACCATCACTAATGCCTACAGTGTCTTGCAGGGTCCATAAAGCACCTGCAGCTGCAGGCTTGCATGTTCGCTCTCCCTTCACTGCTGTGATGCCTCAGGGACATTCAACCTCCTCTCTTGCCTCCTGCATTTAAGTCCTAACTAAGTGGCCTCCACATCTATTTCTGGAAAACTGGTCCTTTCTCTGGTGTTGGCTTGTCTTTAAAGGACAGCTTCTGGAAGCCAGGAGTGGTGGTGCACACCTTTAATCCCAGCACTCGGGAGGCAGAGGCAGGCAGATCTCTGAGTTTGAAGCCAGTATGGTCTACAAAGTGAGTTCTTGGACAGCCAGGACTACACAAAGAAACCCTGTCTCAAAAACAAACAAACAAACAAACAAACAAACAAAAAACAAACTCCTGGTTCTTAATCGTAAGCTATTACACCCTGCCGTAACCCTGCCCCACCCAATATCCTACACAGCCAGAACAGCTGCAGACTCAGTGGCAATAGAAATTATGTGGTGGTCAAGAATTCCCGCAGCATGCTTTCAGGGAGGAAAGTTAGATCTTACATTTCATTTGAGAACTTTGTCCCCAAGCCAGAATCACAAAACCAAAGGATCAGGTCCTACAGTCTAAGGCTGGGGGTGCCCTGTGGTAGAATACTCGTATGGTGATATTTTATTTGTACTGAAATGTGATTTTATTTGTATATTAATAAATAAAGTTGCCTGGGGGTCAGAGCTAATAGCAAGCCATAGCAGAAGCCGGGTGGTGGTGGTGGTGGTGGTGGTGGTGGTAGTGCTGGTGGTCTGGTGGTCTGGTGGTCTGGTGGTCTGGTGGTCTGGTGGTCGTGCTCACCTTTAATCCCGATCACATGACAGACAGATCTCTGTGTGTTCAAGGATACAGCCAGCATGGAGACACACGCCTTTAATCTCAATACGAACCATGGAAGACCTGGAGGTCTGTATAGACAGGCAGTGATGAGGAGGTCATGTGGTTGGGTTTACAACCAATGAGAAGGCAGAACAGAAAGTCAATAAAAAGACAGACACACAGGAAGCAGGTCTCTTTCTGAGGGGAAGGGCAATAGCAGGAGCGAAGGGTAAGAGAAGTTTTTGAGTCTCAGCTCTTAGCTACTGCTCTGACCTCTTGGGCTTTTAACCCTGCATTTGGTTCTGTGTTTCTTATTTAATAAGACTGTTACATCTACATACTCATGTGGTGTGCACAAAGCCCTGGTTTTGATCTCCAGGACTGTAGAAAAAAGATCTAAAATGGAGGATCCATGTAGACTACCTTAAGAAGAAAAACTTCCAGAAAGGGGGATGTTTTATTTACATTATTGCACATGCCATCAGAAAACCTTCTGCCCATCCAAACATGTCTTTCTGTGTGCCTTTTCTTACAAAGACCTACAGTAGGTGCTGACAACCTCCCACTTCCTGCACCCCTATTTTTTCTATGGCATCATATCCTTTCTATTCTCCTTCTGCTCTAATATGAGGATTTTTGTGTACTTCCAAAATCCATAGGTTGAAATCTCCACCTTCAAAGCCACGATGTCAGGAAGTGTTGTGAACAGCAGGTGATTAGGTCATAGGGACCGATCGTTCATAGAGCAGAAGCCCCGGAGAACTGCCCTACCATTTCTACCATGGGAAGTTACCAAAGAAGTCACCATCTATGAACCAAAAGTGAAAAAAGTGGTCCCTTGGCAGACACTAGATGTGCAGCCACGGTGCAGCATTTTGTTATAGCAACCACAATGGAGTAAGACACTCATTGAACCGGCTGTAACCCACGCTCCTTCTTTTTCTTGTTTGCATGCGCCAAGCTCATTCGGACTATAGAGACCTTCACATCTTCATTGTACCGGGATGCCATTCCTGGTTATCCACGGAGCTTACGCCTCAGCCTCTGCGCCCAAATGTACCTCATATACAAGGCTTCCTCAATACCCTCCAGCTAAAAAAATCTCACGCCTCTCTTCAGCATTCTTGGCACCACCATCACCACCCACCTCCTACATAGCACTTACACCCTGTGAAATACCACTTTCAATATTTTGCTGTGTTTATTGGCTGTCTTAGAAAGTTCCACCGTCCAAGTAAGTTCCACAAATCAGGAATATCTGTTGTTATATTTTTAGCACCGAAGGAAAGTTCCTGCCCTAACGAGTGCCCTGTAAATATGTGCAGAAGGAAGAAAGGAAGGTAAGAATGGAGGGAGGAAGAAAGAGAGAGAGACCATTTGGCTTAACAGTAGCCAAGTCAGAGAGAAAAGTAAATACCAGACAGAGTTTGTGGCTTTGCTCAAGGCCATGCTATTTAGTCAGATGTTAATCTGGTCTCTGGTATTCACAAGCTTCATGCCTTAGGCCTTACCTGGTCTAGCCTAATTTTCCTCCTTTCTGAGGGGGACATGGTCATCCCTATATACAGCCCCTGCAAATGTCCTGGGGGAAAAACAAGAAGAGGGCACCTGGGGAGGCTTGTAGGCAGGGGTGACAAAATACCACATTGTCAAGCCCGTGAATTCAAGACCCTGAAAAGAGAGAGAAGCTTTCGGAGGATATCAGCTGAAGCTTGGCCAGCACGACTCTAGAGGATGCCTCTCTGTAGAACACTGCCTGCCCACTTTGAGCTATTCTGGAGGCTGATATCTTGCTATGTCAACACTAGGCATGAGGCTCAGGCACAAGCACACTCTCTGTGGGGTGGGCCTGCCTTCCAGCCAGACCACAGTACCACCTGGGCAGGAGCAGGTTGGGCATGCAAGTCACTGCCAGTGTGGCTGTTTTGGATGGCTGGCCCTCCTGAGGTTGCTATCATTTTCCATTTTTAGAAATGGCTGAGGTGTCAGCCCTCCTTTCCAAGCTCTGCCTCCCCTCTCCATGCCAGAGATCAGACTTGAGAGGGGAGTTCACCTCCACTTGACATCGCTCTCCTGCAGTGGCCTTCCTTGGGATACTGTCAAAGGAAATGAAAGGGGGGACCATGTCTAAAGCCTGGCCTCCTTTGCAGGTACTCAGATTGCAGCCTCAGGAAGTGAGAGTGTGGGGTTTTGATTTGAGCTGAAAGGCCATTTTTTTTTTTTTAACTGAAGTGGAAAGGCCCAGAAATGTTGATGCATGAGAAAAGAAATAAAAACAGAGAAAATTTGGGGAAATTTAAAATAGCTTTGGCCCCCATATGGGTAAAATTTCTTGAAGGTCTAATACCCTCCATTTCTACAATCATGAAACAACATGGACATTTTTATTTGATCTTAGAATAATATTATTTACCATTTTATCTAGAAAATAACTACAAATGTCCTAACTGAATGTACTTTAATGCACTTTAAATTTTCCTAAATTGCTACACACATCACACACATCAAATTCTTCTTTGCAAGAAGAATAGATACCTGAGATTTACCAAAATTTGAGAGACCAAAATACAGTTGACAAGAGAAATTTCCCTAATGATTCTCAGACTCCACTTTGAAACCACTTTGTATTAGAAATCCATGTTGTTTATCATGACATTCATTTTAGAAAACAACAAAGAAAACAGACCCGGAAACACACAAACATACATGAAGACAGAAATCAAAGCTTCTGGCTTCTCAGATCACCACGGAAAAAGTCCAAAGACCATCAATGAGACCAAAGTCTGAACCTCCCAGGAATTCTAGATGGAAAGGAGATAAAGAAGGAGCATGGGGCCAACTTCCTCTGAGTCTGGAGGAAGGGAGGGCAGAGTCCATCAAATGCAGCTCAGGGCACAAAGGACAAAAGCCAAGGGCCAAATCTAACTCACCACTAGGGGGCAGCCGCACTATGCTCCCACCACACGTGGTCTCCCACACATCCTCCAGCAGGTGTGTAAGCCCAGAGCTGGGTGCTTCTCTAGCTTATTTCTAGAGATGCTACAGACATGGAAAAAGCAGTGTATAACCCAGAGCAAAGACCTCTGCTCTGCCTCCAGATCTACTTGCATTACTACCTCCAGCTCCTAATGAACCCTGACACGGGAGTCAGGAACACAGGCTCTTCTAACATCACCTTTAAAAGCATGTGGAAATACATGGGAATGTGTATGAGAAAACCTTCATCACATCTTAAGTAGGAACTGATGAGATTGATCTCTTTGTTAAGCAGCAATGCCCCTACAGCATATAAAATACGGATTCTAATATCCTGACTCTAACATCTTAAGTTGAGTTAGAGAAACCCAAGAAATCTTCAATTTTGAGAAAGTATCAAGATGGTTCTAAAATCAATGTCTTGAAAGGCACTTCTTTGAGTTATTTTATGAGATATTCTGTACACGAAATTTTAAACAGTCTTAGTAAATAAGAAACACAGAGCAAAATACAGAGGTAATAACCAAAGAGATCAGAGAGCCACGACTACCTTATCTTACCACCTCACCACCATTGCTTCCCCCAGAGAGAGCTTCTTCCTGTCTGATTTGTGTTTTTATTGCCTTCCTGTTCTGCTTTCTCATTGGCTTTAAGCCCAGCAACATGATTTCCTCATCACTGCCTATCTATATAGACCTCCAGGTCTCTATGATTTGTACTGGGATTAAAGGCTCGTGTCATCATGCTTGGCTGTGTGTTTGATCACACAGAGACTCTGCCATGTGATTGGATTAAGGGTGTGTGCTACCACCGCTGGACTTCTGCTTATGGCTCGCTATGTGACTTCGCTATGTGACCTCAGATCTCCAGGCAAACTTTATTTATTAACATATGAATAAAATCACATTTCAGCACAATTAAAATATCACCACAATATTCTTAGAAAGTGTAAGACTTTCGATATTTGTAAAGTGGTAGAATTCGCTAACGACTCGGTAAGGAAAGAAACAGTACCCTCCAGTTATAAGAAGAGGCAAGAGAACATAGCATTTGTGAAATAAGCATGGTGAGGCACAAAGGTCATTTGAGATCAGGAAAAAATGGAAAGGTAAACAACAGGATTATAAAATTTAAAAAACAAAACGAAGAGATTTCAAACTTCGGGCTCTGAAGACAGATTCCGTCCCTTCTCAGCTGACAGAAACCCACTAAGAGCATGTGGTTTTTAATCCACAGAATCCCTAGTGTTGAAGGAAATACATCTCAGTGTCCTGAGATCAAAGAAGGACACATACAAGAAGTTACTACAACAGGTCAGGAAGCTCTCAGACTTCACAGAGCATGGAACACAAAGCGCCAGGTCCGTTTACAAGGGACGTAGACTCAGCAATGTATACAAAGCCAAAATCCCCAAATAACTCTTGGGTCTCTGAAAGTCACCCCCCAAAACACCAAACACCATGGTGAACATTCAGAATGGAAGTTTCCACAACACAGACCCAGTGGGCTGTCACAGAACAATCAATCACAAGAGAAATTTAAAAACAATGGGCCACAAATGTGCTCAGCCATCAAAAGCAACAAAGAGCAAAGTTAGCAAGTATTACCTTATTTACCTGAAAAGAGGGCTTAAAAAATATAAATGATAAGAAAACTTGGATGTTTGTTTGTTTGTTTGTTTGTTTGTTTGTTTTGTTTTGTTTTTTTGGTTTTCAAGACACGGTTTCTCTGTGCAGTTTTGGTGCCTGTCCTGGATCTTGCTCTGTAGACCAGGCTAGCCTCAAACTCAGAGATCTGCTTGGCTCTGCCTCCCCGAGTGCTGGGATTAAAGGCATGCACCACTGCCGCCCAGTGGAAACTTGGAATTTTTTTAAAGGATAATGAAGAGAGAGAGAGAGAGAGAGAGAGAGAGAGAGAGAGAGAGAGAGAGAGAGAGAGAGAGAGAGAGAACTTTGGAAAACATCAACTCCCAGGCTAACTTGTAGAATTTGCCAGCCTTATTAAGTTATGTGCAATGTGACATTTGAAATTAAGTCAAGGCAGTTACATCTCCATCATCTCATGTATGTTGATATGAAGAGATTTAGGATATATAAATGGAACATCTGTATCACACCCTGCTCCCCAAGGCTCAGGGAACACTAGAAGAGGAGCAGAAGATTCAGGGACCTGGGAGAGCCGTGTGAAAGGGTCTTCTGGATAGGAGATGGCTGTTACACAAGAACTGTGATCACCCCTCACAGCACAAGACCAAGCTAATCAACATCCCATCGTGGATATAGGAGAATCTCAGAATTCCCATGCCTAGCCGAGGACCTATCAGCAGTTTGTGGCTAGGGGAGAGTCAACTTCCTTTAGGAGTGTGATATGTCCCTAGTAGGTGGACCAGGATCCGGGAGATAGCCTCACACACATGCGTGTATGGGTAGCACTTACTAGACTCAATGGCTTATTTTTAAATAAATAAATAAATAAATAAATAAATAAATAAATAAATAAATAAATAAATAAGGACATGAGGTTGAAGGGAGGAAGCAAAGGTGAGGTGGAGCTGGGAGAAGCTAGGAGGAGAAATGGAGGTGAATAGGATCAAATTACATCATATGTACACATGAAATTCTCAAAAATAATAAATGTATTATATTTAAAAAGATTTTACTCTCTGCAGTTTTCTGATAGACATGACATGTTACTAACTGCAGTTACCCATGTTGTAAAAATAAACTCCAGAATTTATCTATCCTAATTATTTATTCATTCATAATTAAAACTTTGTGTCCATTGAACAAGATCCCTCCACTCCCTACTCCCCACCCATAGGCTTTGTCAATCACTGCTTTGCTCTCTGCTTCTGTAAATCCTGGCTTGTTTCACTTAGCATGATGTCCTTCCTCCAGACTCAGTTCTAGTTCTAAAAACACAATAGGGAAAATATTTGCAAACTGAATTCAATAATGTGTGCATGAGCTGAGTATGTGTATGAAAGAGAGAGAGGGAGGGAGAGACAGAGACAGAGAGACAGAGAAAGAGAGAGAGAGCACACTCCCCAAAATGATCCAGTTGAATTTATGCCCCAAATGTCAGCATGATGAAACATTAGAGAAATCTATTAATTCAACTCTTCTTATTAACATATTAAAGGAGAAAATCGTATGCATATCTCAAAAGATGTCCAAAAAGCTTTTGATGAAATTCTATAACCTTTCTTGGATTAATAAAAAAAGGCATCCATCAAGCAACGGTCTTAGTGAGCTGGGGGAGCTGCCTCCTGATAGGACAAATACCGTGCATCTCATGAAAAGGTCCCTGTGTGTCAATTGGGTGGAATAGTAAGAATGATGGCCCTCCTGCCATTAACAAAGAAAAGGAACTCTGTTTACACCGCCCCTGCTCAGCGGTGTACAGAAGATCCCAGTGTACAGAAGATTACCAGCAGGCAGGTAAGAGACACACAGGATCAGAAAGAAGGAAACTCCATACCAGTCACATCAGACAAGGAGATTTAAGATGATATATAAAATTATTACAACTGATAAAATTGTTTAGTGCTATTGCTGGATGTAAAGCATATGTTAAAGTCGGTACCATTCCTATGAAAATTGAAAACACCAATGAAATTAAAAACCCATTCTTAAAAGCAACATAAATTGCAAGATATTTAAGATTTACTCAAGAGAAGAAATTCAAAAAGAGGAGAAAAATTATTTTGCATGATACTTAAGCACAGAAGATGAATTCCAAATACAGAGGTAGATATATCACGCTTCTGGATAAAGGGCCTCAATGGTATAAAAAAGGCAATAACTTCAAGATTCCTATATGAATAAATGTTTCTAATAAAATCGTAAGAGGCTTTCCACAGCAGCTGATGACCTGATGTTAAAATTCATAAGGAAGAGGAAGGTACTGATATTAAATGAGACAATTTTAAAGACTATGAATGGCCGCCCTGCCCCAGCACTCATCCAGAAGGAAGATGAAGCCTAAGAGACTAAACTGTGGCCCAGACAAAGAGACAAGTACTAAGTGACCTGCAGAAGAGAGACGCTCCTCTAGGACACGTCTACCGACTCAGGGTGGCATAAAACAAAACAAAACAAAACACCTAGAGAAGAATGGATTTAATAATGTCACAAATGGCCATTCAAACTTTAAAACTAAATGAACGAGGAAACTTCCTATCTCATCCCACACAAATGCAAATTCTGCAAGGATTAAAATTTTAACTGTAGGAAGCAAAATCTTAAAGACCTTCATGACAAAAATATAATACAATATTACAACTCTATACAAGGGAAGAGTTTCTCGAGCAAAGGATTAAAAGTACAAAAGATAGAAGAAAAAAAAGAATGAAATGTTGTTTTCCCACCAAAAAATCAAAAATGACTACACAAAAAAGAAAAAAGATGGCACCAACATTCAGGATTTATTGCCGACTTGTGCAATAGGAAAATACAAATCAAGAACACACAAATCACCAAAAAGAAAGGCCCGTGGCAGTGGGAAAGGAGCAAAGGCTGGCCCCTGGAATGCATGGCGGAGGAAGCAGGGGTGGCTGGATGCTGCATGGCAAGATGGGCAATGTCGTGGGCAGTTGGACCTGTATGAATCACAGACTCATTCATAACTATTACATTTGCACATACTAGAAAAGCCTGGCAATGCCAAGTGTCAGTGAAGATGATACACTTTAAAGACAAAAACAAAACAAAACAAACAACAACAAAAACCAGCTCTTTTCCAGGGCCTGAGAACATTTACAAAAATATGATTATATAAGTAGGCCTTGATGAAAACCTCAAAACATTCCCCAAAGGAAAAGTCTGTTAAAGCCTGTTCTCAGACCGCAGCAGAGGAAAACCAGGGATTTGTGTCTCAAATATATACCAATAAAACAGCCACATGGAATCGTGTCCTAAATATGAGTGATAAAACGTACAAACTTTCATGGAAAAAAATAATAAAAACGTACACAGTGCAGAACGTTAGCTTAATTTTTTTGTTAGAAATAATAATGGCTTGAGTAAGAAACCAAACTGAAAATTCAGCATGTTAAAGCTATCATAACAAAAATAACAAACCTTTCCAAAAACAACCTAAAAATGTGGCTGGGAAGGTAGTTGAGTTGCTAAGTGCTTGCCTTGCAGACAGGAGGACTGGGGTTCTTATCCTCCAAACCCACATTTTTAAATTTATTTATTATTTTACATCCCTATCACAGTTCCCCTCCCTCCTCTCCTCCCAGTCCCTCCCCCTCCTCCTGTTCACCACCTCACCCTCCCTAATCTACTCCTCCTCCATTTCTATTCAGAAATGGGCAGGCCTCCCATGGATATCATCAACAAAACGTGGCATATCAAGTTGCAATAAGACTAAGCACCTCCCCTTGTATTAAGGCTGGGACAATAATCCACATTTTAAAAAAGCTGAATGTGCTGGCCTGTGCTTGTAATCCCAGCACTGCGGAGGTGGAGACCTGTGGACCCTTAGGGCTTGGTAAGTTCCAGCCCCTGAGAGACTCTGCCTCAAACAACAAGGTGGAGAGTGCCTGAAGAACCAATGATACCCAAGTTGACCTCTGAATTCCATACACAAGCATGTACACATGCACACATATGTGTGCTCACACACATATGAGCATACACAACACATACACACAAAAAGAGAAAAAACTAAAAATGTTAAAACTTCAAATGCCTATGTTTTCTGTTATATCCTTGGTCCTTTATTTCTATACAAATCTAAAACCCAGTGTAAGAAGAACAGACTGTTCATTTATACAAGTATGTAGAAGTATGTACACAAACTCACATTACAATCTCACACAATTAAATATATATGCATATATATAATCTGTACACATGTAAACACACACATGTATATACGTGCACACCATATGAACTCTGCTTTGTACAAAAAGCAAACAGAGACACATTAAGATAATACAACATTACAAATGTCAGCAGTGCTAATTCTTGGTAGGCCCATCACGGTGTCCTATAATTTGTTTTACACTGTGCATTCCCATAATTTTTTTAAAACAAATAAATGTTTGAATTTATAATTAGGAAAGTAAGAATAAATTTACTAACAAGGAAAAAACTTTTGGTTCTGTTTTGGAAAACATGACATATATCCCTAGATTTTAGTTGTCCCCTTTTTGATTTTTGTGATTCAGGACTGCTTTTGTTACCTTAGTCATAATATCTGCAAAATGAAGTTTCCTAACATTTCTTCATCTCAAAGTTCATCCATTGCCTTTTAAGTTTTATTTTTAGTTAACTTTGCTGTTAGACAACTTTACACACTCCCATCTCACTCTCCCATCCCATACTCATCCCCCTGTTCTCACAACAAAATTCTCAGACATTTATGTTTTGTTTTGTGACCCATTGGGTTTAATCAAGGCCATCTGTGCAGTGGTGGACTTGAAGCTATCTGATAAAGCCTAGTGGGCTCAGGAGCAGGTACACAACCAAAGTCAGTGATTGCCCCCTCCCAGAATCTATCAATAGTGGTACAAAGGAGAAGGGTAGGGTATGTGAGCCCCTCCCCCTCCCATGACTAACTGCTGATAGGAACAACCTTGTGTCTGATCCCATTGCAGGGAACCACAGCCGCTGGGAGTTAATGATTGCAGTCACCATGCTGAGTCTAGAGGATGGCATTTCACAGCCCTGTACACAGTTTTGAGACACACACATATACGCACATACACACACATACACACACACTCTGAAGAGGGTCAACCAAGCTATTTGATTCTCATTTCTGTGGTACACATTCTGATCTTTTTCAGCAACACCTATACATGAGAATTAAATTTCCTTCCTGGTCATGATCTTCTCTCTGGTGAAATTTATCTCTTTTTGCACATTTTTTCAATTTCATACCATTTCCCCTAATCCAATTCGTTCCCTTTCAATTCCCTGTGCTGTTGTCCAGGCCTCCTCTTTCTGGAATTATCCTGTCTTTCAAATCATTTTTTTCTGTGAAGGCTTTTTGACTCCTTTGTGCTTAGTGAACAAGATTCCCTCCCAATCCTGCATCCCACCGGAAGACCCAATCACTGCAATACTACGTGCTACTGCAGTCATCTCCATGCATTTGCTTTCTCCATTGCCCAGTCACTAGAGATCAAAGCTGGGTCATATTCATTCTTAGCACTGGCCCAGAGAATGATCTTGGCAACACCCAACATGTCAGATTTCTTAAAGTTTGCAAATCTGATTAGTGCTACTTAGTTTATATTAGAGGATTATGCATGGATTTCAGCCATTCTTGTTACCTTGTCCATAAAGCTCTGACACTGCCCTTGTCCCTTTTCCCATTGTTTTGTGTGCTGATTAGTTTTAACTGTCAACCTGACACAGTCTGGAATCACCTGAGAAGAGAGTCTTCATGAGGGACTATCTGGATCAGGTTGGCCTATGGGCATATCTCCAAGGGAATGTCTTACTAGTTAATTGATGTAGGAAGATCCAACCCACTGTGAGCAGCGCCATTCCCTAGGCTTGGGGTTCTGAATAAGAGAAGAGAAAGCTACCTAAGAGCAAGCAAGCCAGGAAGCAAGTACGCCTACATGCATTCCTCCCTGCTCCTGAACATGGACATGATGTGACTAGATGCTTGAGTTCTTGCCTTGACTTCCCCTCAGTGACAATGGACTGTAACCTGGAATTGCAAACCAAATAAACCCTTCCCTCCTCTATGTTGCTTTCAGGGTGTTTTGGTCACAGTAACAGACTTGAAACTAGAACACATCACATTGTTTGTCTTATCACTGATCTGAAGTGGTTCATTACATATTCTGATTTTATTTTATATACATAATGCTTCACTGTCCTGAGCCTACTTTGTCTTCATTTTTATGTTCCATGTTACATAAAAGCTCTTGTGTCATTTGCTCAACTTATCAATATTTTATGTTTTATTTATGAAAACTTTTGCTACTGATACAGCTTGCATGTGTTCTATGCTTTCTCTTTCATTTTTTTTTCTTTTTATATTTAGGTCACATTTACACAAAGTGATTTCTGATAAATATTTTTAAACAATAAAACAAAGTTCCTTCTCCTTGGAAATCAGGAACAGACCAAGACAACGGTTTGGCTCTGCCTCTTGAGTTTTTCAGCTACTTGAAGGTCCTGCTTTGTAACAAATAATCCCTAAATCTTGGTTTACAAAAATAAAGGCTGTCTTTTACTTTACATGTCAGCTACAACTTAACTTGGTACTGAAGACTTGCCCCACACGGTGAGGAAAGTGTAAACAAATAATACATTATACCTAGTACTGTAGCATTACTTCTCAAAAACGTCATGACAGAGAGGGTCTGCTCAGTGGCACAGAAGATCACATATGCGTTTACTAAAGATAGTTTCAAAATAGAGTTCAGTACCACTATGGGTCTCCTGGATATGCTCATACATTACTAAAGTGCAAAAGCTTCAGGTGGCAACTCCAGGCTAGCCCACCAGCTGCTGCTCATATACACACTCACGGTTGGCACAAGGCAATGGAAGGTCTTCTCCCCCGGGGCCTTGAACCATTCCAAACTCCAGTTATCCAAGGCTCAACCCCCACATGCCAATGCCCTCACTCCTACTCTGTCCAGGCTAGAATTGGCCACAGAACCACAGGTTGAGCAAAGAGGATAATCAGGGATGGCGAACAGAGGGGAGAAAAGAAGAAACAACACAAGTCTCTTGGCAAGGGAAAAGTTGCTTTGAATCCAAAATGTGAACAAACTCTTTCAGTTTGGATTGATCCTAATGCAAAAAAGCTGGTCTTGGCTTGACCTGCATCTATTCATTACCTCCACCTGGCCAGGCTGCACCCCATCTTTACTGTTCATAGCAACAGAAAATATGGTTAGACATGTCCAAGCAGTTGCTTGTCAACACCCCCATGTCCGTTTCTCAAGACCTAACCCAAACAGCAACACCTCCCACAAAGCACTGCTGTTGGCTGCTTGTGATTATACTCAGCCCTCAGTCATTATGATGGAATCTGAGCTCACCCTGGAATGCACAGGATGTGCAGAAAGAGCCCTGCTGCATGGTTCCTCCAACTACCTGCATTAGCCCCAGAAGACAGACAAAGGGGATAGAAACCAGCATGTGGAGAGGCACCAGAACCTTGCAAATAACTATGCTTCTCTCTGCACTAATCAACTCAAGAGAATTCAGCTAAACAATATTTCTGCAATACAGAAAGTATCACGGACCCTTAACAAAACTTGTGGTCTCTAAATGCAGTGCCTAGACCCCAAACATCAGCCTTGACTGGAAAGTTGTTAAAAAATTCTCAGTTTCTATCCATTCTTACAACATCTACAACCCTGAGGGTTATGTATGTCCCAATAATCTGAATTTTAACAGGTCTTCCTGGTAACTGATGTCAATTGAAGTTTGAGGACCACTATTCCAAAAGGTAAACCATCCCAGGAGTCTTCCCAATATCAATCCTAATTTGGGGGACATTAGTGTTACAGGGGAAAACTAGTTTAATTGCAATCTCCCGTCAACTGACAGCGGCACTTCAGCCAGGAGTGAGGCTTCAGGAGCCCTTTCCCTGTCTATGCTGGGGTTTGGTTGATTTGCTATTGTGTGGGTCTTGAGCTAAGAGTCACAGATGTTGTGAGTTCATTTGTGCAACCTCCCTGTTGTGTCCGGAAAACAGTTGGTTTCTGTCATCCACCACCTCTGGCTCTTACAATCTTTGCGTCCCCTCTTCGACAACGACCCCTGAGCCTTGGGAGGAAGGAGTGTGATATAGATGTCCCATTTCAAGATACCTCAGAGTCCCTTACTTTCGGCACGTTGGCCATTTCGTCTTCTGTATAAGTTGTCATCTACTGCAAAAAAAGAAGCTTCTCTCATAAGAGGGGAAAGATGCTCTCTTCTAAGAGCATAAGAGTAGGAACACAGGGGTCAGTTCATAGTCAACAGCCTCACCCAGCTGTGATCCTGACAGCTCCAATAACAACTACAGGCCTGGAATCATGTGACCACTTATACAACAGCAGCGTGAATACTATGGGAGTAACCAACAATTTTCTAATTGGATTTAAGCCCTATTTCACAAAACAGAACTCATACCTGGTACCATTAATTGAGCCAAAAACCTGTAGCTGCCGAAGTCATAGGGGGAAACCTAATACTATTAGTCTCCTAGATGGACAGAGGGGAAAATATTTTTAAAGTCTTCTGTGTGATTCCAATGTTCATCTAAGATTGAAAGTGGGGGACTACAGAGATATTTCAGTGAGTAACATACTTGCCACACAAACCTAATAACTTGAGTTCCGATTTCCATAGCCCACAAACAAGCCAGATGCATCTTTGCGTATGTCTGTAATCCTAGCGAACTCCTCCCAGGAAATAGGAGAAATCCTGCAAACTCCCAGCCCAACTGGCCAAGCATACATAGCCGGGAGCAATAAGACAGCTTGTCTCAAACAAGGTGGGGTGCTGTGGATATCGCTCTGTATAAATAAACACTGGCCAGTGGCCAGGCAGGAAGTATAGGCGGGACTAACAGAAAGGAGAAAGAGGAAACAGGAAGGCGGAGGAGAGACTGCCTGGAGCTGCTGCCAGGACAAGGAAGATGTAAAGTACCGGTAAGCCACGAGCCACGTGGCAAAGTAAAGATTAATAGAAATGGTCTAAATATAAGAATAAGAGCTAGACAATGACAGGCCTGAGCTAATGGCCAAGCAGTTTAAATAATATAAGCGTCTGTGTGTTTATTTTATAAGTGGGCTCTGGGACTGGTGGGACTTGGCGGCAGGAGCTAGAGAGAAATTCTCTAGCAACAGTGGGGAATGAAGACTGACACCTGAGATTATCCTCTGACTTCCACACATGTGCATTTGCTCACACATACACACACACACACACACACACACACACACACACACACACACACAACACACACACACACACACACAGAGCAGGGGTTGGGGGAGTGGGATTGAACAATCACTGAGACTTAGGAAACAAGTATCTTATGGCTTCTTTCTTTTTTTTTCTTTTTTTTTCTTTTTTTAACTTATTCTACCCTCTTGGAGCCAGAGTGTTGACAAGAGTTGATTTGCGGTTTAAAAATCAAAACAAAAGAATCAAACATACAAACTAGCAATGGCAGGGTGCCAGCATGCACACCTCAGTCAGCTAGCATCTGCCCCTTCTCTTTGTCTTGCAGCCTCTTCCCTCACTCTCTCTCACTGGCAAAGAATTTTGCTGTCTTCCTACTGAGTAAGTAGACATGGGGGCGTCTGTATTTGCATGGTAGCTCAAGGCCTGTTGGTGCCCTCCTCATACATCAGAATGATGGAAAGAAGGAAGCAACGTGTTCTCTCCATTCTTGGAGGAGAAGCCGGTAGTAAATTTGCTCCACCTGGGGCATAGAAAGCAAGCTGCCAGGCAAGAAGGGCAGAGTGTGGGCTGGAGCAGAACCTAAAGAAACAGAACTGCTGGTTCCATGAGGCCTTGACAGTGTTCTCAGCCAATCTAACCCCCTCTCTGGCAGGCAGGGTGGCCCAAAATATCGAGCAAACTTATTTAAAGGCAATTTCTCTGCCCCACCAGCAGGGCCTGGATGATTTCAGCTCAGACATGGGCTTCCTCCCAGACACTTCTCCAACTTTCCCTATGGGTTATGTTTTAGGCATCTAAATTGGGGTGGTTCTGGTTAACGTCATGATCCAGCCATGCTGACCAGACTTTTGCCAGATACTCAGATGATGTTCCAGAATATTCTTCTGGGGAACGCCCCACTAGAAGGCTAATTTAGTCAAAACTGTGACCTTTCACAGAACTGTTTATATAGAACTTAAAACAACATGAGAGAATATATTTCTCAATTAAAATCAAATCGAATTAAATTCCACTTGCGTAGTTCTCATTAGCCAGCCAAGGCTCTCAGGACTCAAAGCTATACTGACACCTGCGAACCAGCAAGAGAGGAAGAGCCCTGGGGACCAGAGGGAGGACAGAGAGAGAGGACCCAGACATCAAGAGGCAAAAGCTTCGGCTTCACAGCATCCTGGGCCCCATTACTGGCTCTGATGTTAAGTTATCTCTACGCTTGTCTAGTCAGTGGGCTCTTCACTATCCAAGTGATGCGACTCATTATTCAAATTCCTCTCAAAATTGCTCCATCAGTTTCAACTGAGTCTTTACCCAGTGGTATCAGGAATGCATGGTGAGTACAGGGGCCACACAATGAAGATAAGGTGTCTGCTGAGCCCTACACCTCTTGGCTGGTGGCTTCCCTTCCTTGATCTATTTAGACTTTCTCTGGAGAGCCTTTCTTTTGATGGTGGTGTCCTCAAAGATGAAGTCCTGTGTTCCTCCTGGTTATTCCAAAGAAAGTAATATTAACAGTAGCAGTACATATTATGGCAAGTCAGTCATGTGCCCCCCACCCCCGTCACCACCCCCTGCCCGCTGTTCCATGAACTCTGTGACAAAAAGGCTGAGACTGACAGACAGCTCCAGTGCAATCTTCAAATCCCAAGACCCCAAAATAAAACAACTTTGACGTCTGTAACAATTTCCTACACCAAGAACGCACGAGTGCACAGGCACCACACAATTAAAAATAACGTGGGGCAGGATGTGCAAATATGTGCAAACGGTTCCTTATTTACTAGAACCTCTTGTTTAGGAAGGAGCAAAGACTCTTCCATGACAAACACTTGCCTCCTGGCCGGAAGCATGCCTACAGGAAACATTCCCTCCTACCTCCTGAGAGCATGAGCATCCAGGCCTTGGCAGCCCGGGCAGGGCCTCCCTGCCCACTTGTAATGAACTGTAGGAAAGGACACCATGGCCTACTTTTAGCAAAACCTAGTGCCAATTCCAAACTGAAGAGGGGGAGACAAGACGAGGAAAGAGGTTTGACTCTGGAAATTATGACTTGATGACACTCCCCTTCTTCTCCCTTCTAATCTATGAAGCTGTAGACATGACCTTAATTATAGATGGGCAGGTGGGGCCAGGCCAAGAACAGGGCTTCAGCTAGAATTTGTGGCAATGGAATTACTGGGTTCTGAGCATCCAGCTCCTCCTTGTGCTTCAAGGCTCTGGGTCTCTCCTTGAGGTCTAGCTGGGAAAAATCCTCCCAGGAGGCTTCTCAAATGCTAAATGAGAAACAGGAGCCCATGGCCTGAGCAGACTCCCCCTAACCAAAACTAAATCAATAATGAAGGATTCGAGACTGAGGAGAAAGTGATTTGACTCCATCTTTCTCCTCAGTCTGCCATCCAGCCACCTCACTCTTATCAGAGCCTTCATGAGCACAGATCCTGTAACTCCTCCATCCTGCAAAGCATCTAATATCACAAAGGAGGGGGCTACGACATCATTTGAACACTCCCCAATGCCAGGCATGACAATCACCTTCTTATGCATCTTTTCAATGAATTAAAAAAATACTTGAGAACCATTATTACTCCCCATGTTACAAATAAAGAGACTGAGTGTGGGTAGAGTTAAATGACTTCGCTAAGGTCACACCTCTGCTAAGGGGGACACATGTGTCCTCATGCTTCCTATTCTAATCTCATTCCTTCATACTTAATCTTCGGAAATCAGGCCCCTGCTAAAAATCCACAATGGTTCCTTTTGCCCACAGAATGGAGTTTCAAGTGAGGTTGCACATCTGGAAGGGCTGGGACAAAGCAGGGGTGACCACTGGGGCCCTGTAGGCAGCCCTGTAGGTACCTCATAATAAGATCTGTGAGCTACATGTGTTGATGTCAGAGCCTAGGAAAAATGGTCTAGAGTTGGACACTAGGCTGTTATCCATTAAACAAGACTGAAACAATAAAGTAAGGAGGGAGGGAACGAAAGAGGGATGGAGGGAAGGAAGGAAAGAGGAAGAGAGAGAAGGAGAAGGGTGAGAGAGGGAGGGAAGGAAGGAGAGGAGAAGAGAAGGAGGAAGGGAATATACAGTATATAGGAAATCCTTCCAATCCATAAGGTTTATTTTCTATTATGTTCCAGCTACATGGAACCAACCATATCTTCTGAATTAATTGTATAACAGCTTTGAAAATGAAGGGGCATTGTTTAATAGTTTGTATAAGTTTTGCTCTTGGAGAAAGAAGTCCCAATACCCTTCATTGGTGGACTTAGGGCCACAAAAAATTAATTCACCATACATTGAATATGTTTTTCTTTTCTTTCAGAAACTGTTTCCTGTCTGCTTCTCACACATACTAGGGTCATGTGGGAAGAGGGAACCTCAATTAACAGAATGTTCCCATCAAATTGCTTGTACACCAGACTGTGGGGCTATTTTCTTGATTAATGATTGACATTGGAGGGCTAAGCCCACTGTGGCCAGTAACATCCCTAGGCAGTTGATATTAGGAAGCATAAGAACGGTGGCTGAACTTAAACCTGGAAGCAAAACAGTAAATTTCTGCTTGGCCTCTGCTTCAGTTCCTGCCTCCAGGTCCCTTCCCTGATTTCACTTCATGGTGGACTGTAAGCTGTAAGAGAAAATAAACCCTTTCCTCCCAAGTTGCTTTTGACCCTGGTGTCTATCACAGCAACGGAAAGCTGTCTGGCACAGAAGTCACGATTCGTCCCACTTCCTGTTATTGAGAGACGATAAAAGCAGAGACACATGAGTATCTTGACTGAGGCCATGGAGTAAATCACCAAAGACTGGAAACGGTCAGTCAAAGCCATGCTGATTCTTCCACCAAGTGGCAAGGGTACCAAGGGAGTTAATTATTGGTGATCAGCAATAAATGTCAATATACCATATTGAAATCATGTATGAGGCCAGCTGATTAGAGCTACATAGGATCTGCTGAACTCAGGATCCTTTTCTATAACTCTCTCTACTCCTTTGTTTGTTTTTTTGTTTGTTTTTGTTTTTCAAGACAGGGATTCTCTGTAGAACTCACTCTGTAAACCAGGCTGACCTCAAACTTAGAGATCAACCTGCCTCTGCCCCCTGAGTGCTGGGATTAAAGGTGTGTGCCACAACCACCTGCCTAAATGTCACTTTCTCTAGGCAGTGTCCCTTGGAACAGTAAAAGAGAGAGAAAGAAAGAAGAAAAATACACAGTTCTTCAAGAATGGCCCCAACCATTCCACATTGTATACATTGTAGTTCTAATCAGAAAGCCAGACAGTATCAAGTACATAAACATGTGGAACAATGTCAAGTAGGGCCTTGTGTTTGGATGAAAAATGAATCAGCACAAATTGCATGACCTGGTCATCTTTAAGATAAGGTGGTTGGGAACAGCTTTTTCCCCCCAGTACTGGAGAGTGAATCCAGGGGCCTCATGCAAGGCAAATTCTCTATCACTGAGCTAAGCCTCAGCCCAAGGACTAGCCCTTTCCAAGAAGGCAGAACTAAGTAAAGACCTAACGGAAGTAAGGCACCTGAAGGATCACATCAAGAGATGTCTGGGACATGTGTGCCTAGGCAGGGGAGACAGTAAGTGGCAGAGCTATGAGATGAGATTACACTTCATCTGCTTGAAGGTCAGCAATACAAGGTACAGGAAGGTGAGGGAAGTCACAAGAAATAGGAAAGCAGATGTGTGGGGAAGGGAGACATTAAAAATGACTTCTAGATCTTGGGAAAGAATGTGGCTCAGGATTTTTCAAGTGTGCTAGGAAACCCTTAAAGAAACAAGACCAGAGAAGTGATGGAAGCAACTGATGACCTCATCCTTATCCCTAAAACCCAATGCAGTAGTACCGAGTAGGCAAGGGACAATTAGACCCTAGCTGAGGACTGTCACCTTCACATTACAAATACTCTTTTCATGCAGCCTCAAAGTTCAAGAACAGTTTCTACCATGGTAAATTTTCTATCTTGACTCAATCAGCATTTGAGATCACAGCCCATTTTATCTGGGTAACTACTTAGGTATACTTCAGCTATGTGCTGAAATAGGGGAGTTTTCAGCTGAAAATTCACTCTTGCACTGTTTCTCATAATAGACTCTGTCTTCTGTGCCTGCCTATCAAATTCTTTGTTTCTGATTGTCACTAGGGTGTTGTTCCCCTTCTCTCATGGTTCTGTGTCATTCATGGTTCCTCTGCCATCCTGTTAGGAAGGAGGTAAAAGCAGGTTGGGATAGAATCAAGGTTCAATTGCTGAGCTCTCCACTAGAGACTTCTTTTGATTGACAGCAACCCATAGGTGATGGGATGTCTGAAGATAGCAAACACCTGACAGGATCGGACCCAGAGAAAATGTTCCATCTGTGTTCAACTGATCATTATTACTACTCACCCTCCAACCCACAGAGACTGACCCGCTAGAATGTCTGGGTACACATACACTGGGTCCCTGGGGCCATCCTTTCATCTTCCACATGTTCTCAAGGGACCTTTTTTTGAAGCAACAACAAGTGCACACATATGGATCAAGGATGGCAGTTTGCAGCTCCGTTAAGATGTGGGGTGACATCTGCTGCCTTAACCCTCTCACCTTTCCTCTGGTGACACCTTTCCTCTGGTAACTCTGTTCACTAACAGAATTCAAGGGTTTTATCTCAAAGTCCCAAGAGTGAGGTTCCTTCTCCAAGCTCCTCCTGATCCAAAACATAGCACCCCTACCCAATTTTTAAGTGTCTAGTTCTCTCTCTTATTCCTTCTCCCTACAGTAAAACCAGCCTATTCTTTACAGATCTACTTTCCCTCCTAAAGATGTCTTTTAGAAGCATGTTTTTCTTCTCACAGCACATTACACGTCACAGCTCTTGGTGGATCCCCACCCTCCCATGGTGTCTATTTAACCCATCACCTCTTCTGACTCATTCTTCCCAAGTTCAACTTTCTGTCTCTCTCTGGATGCCTCTCTTCCACTGGAGTTCATCACAGAATTCCACAGCTGCTCACCGCTCCATGGTCTTTGTCACAGAAAACATTTACATAGGCAGACTCACACTTCGGATCAGTTTTCAGTCACTATCACCATGCTATCTGAAGGCCACCCTAAATCCCCCAGTTTACTTGCTTTTTCTCTCTATTGTTTGAAATTCACCTTCTTTGTTCTCTGGCTGTGTCCAGTTTTTAACTTCTCACTCTGTCACCTCCCAAAGTTCCTGTCACGTCCACACAATCAACCTATGCCTTGTGCTGGTGAGAATCCAACAGAGCAAATCAGTGACTTGGGTCACCCCTCCATCCCTTGAAAGGTGACATTTTTCTGATGGGAAAGCCATGGAACTGGCAGGCACTCTGCTTTTAAGTCAAAGAGACTTTCTGCAGATGTCTGGACAGTCCTGTCACTGCAGTTACTTTTCTTGCTGGGACAGTTTTTGATGCATCTTCCATTTAGTGCACTTGGCCCTTCAGTGTGCAGCATCAACATGGTACAAGTACATCAAGGTCATCACTGTGCTAAAACATGGACAGATCCAGGTCACTGCAGTGACCTGAAACAAAACGAGTTAACTGGAAAAGCACAGGGAAATGAGGCACGGCAAAACTTTGTCTCCATTTTCTTCTATTTCCTTGGGGTTTTCAGCCTAGCGTGAGTTCACTTTGCTTCCAAAGGAGATGGCTCCAAAGTGCATTCAGCTTAATCATCTGTAAAACAGGAATGATAATGTCGCCCCACCTACTCTGGAGGAATACTGCCTTGCTCAAATACAGTACTGAGCTTGGTAGGAGAGCTGAAAGTCGCTGGCAAATGTGGTGATGATGAACTTTGTGTAAACATCTCCCAAGTGCTCACACTGATTCCCATAAAACTCTACACTCTTTTAGGATAAGAAAACTGAATTCCTTTATAGCAAATAAGTCTGAGGAAGTAACACTACTAAGGCTAAGGTGATGGCTCAATGGGTAAGAGTGAGTGATGGAGTGAGTGATGGCCAATGGGTAAGAATGAATGACGGCCGGTGGGTAAGAGTGAGTGATGGATCAATGGGAAGAATGAGTGATAGCTCAATGGGAAGAGTGAGTGATAGCTCAATGGGAAGAGTGAGTGATGGATCAATGGGAAGAGTGAGTGATAGTTCAGTGGTTAAAGAGTGCTTGTTGCACTAGTAGAGGACCTGATCCCCAGCAAAAAGAAGCATTGGCATGCACATACCTGTAACCTCGGTGCTGATGGTGGAGACAAGCAGATCCCCAGAGCTCACTAGCCAGCCAGCATGGCTGAAATGGTGAGCTCCAGGAAGAGTGAGAGACCCTGTCTTGAGGAAGTATGACAGAGAGTGATAGAGCATGACACCTGACACCCTCTGTGCATGCACAGGGTTATGCATACACACATACACATTCACACATACCATACACATGAACACAATGTTAAGACTATTATTAAGCCTCTGGTGGCTTGAACGAGAATGGCCCCCATAGGCTCATATATCTGAATGTTTGGTTCCCAGCTAGTTGACTGCTTAGGAAAGATTAGAAGGTACAGTCTCGTTGAGGAGGTATGTCACTGGGAGTGGGCTTTGATGTTTCAAAAGCTCACACTAGGCCCAATCATCTTGCTTGCTCTCTTGCCACATGCTTGTAGATCAGATGTAACCTCTCAACTATTTCTCCATTGCTATGCCTAATTGCCTGCTGCTATGTTCCTCACTGTGGTGTTCATGGACTTACCCTCTTAAATGGGAAACAAGCCTCCAATTAAACACTTTCATAAGTTGCCTTGGTCATGGTGTCTCTTCACAGCAACAGATAGAAAAGTACCTAAGACTAAGTTCGTACATGTATTTTATATTCCTCAAAATGAAATACTCAAAGCAACACATGAAGTAAACAATAAGTTATGCTTTATGCATTTTAGGTAGTATCTACCAGATATTAAACAATTAATATGCTATTGTCTTTGATGTTAAAATGGCTTCAGGGATGATAATCCTTAACCCAAAGTACCATAGTGAAAGCCCTGAGCTAAGACTGCTGCAAACACAACTCATGTAATGCACCCAGCAGTCCAACGAGCAGCCCACCACTATAATCCTTTACAGAATAAACCATGCTGAGATTAAAGAAGTTGAGCAATCTCACAGAGGAGGAAGAAGGAGCAAGGGTGTAGTTTTTTTTTTCTCTTTGGGGGCCTGTCACCCAGCTCAAAAATAAATACACAGAGACTTATTCTTACTTATGAATGCCTGGCCTTAGCTTGGCTTGTTTCTAGCCAGCTTTGCTAACTTAAATTATCCCATTTCTCCTTAACTACATTTTGCTTCTGAGCTTTTTACCTTTTTTTATTCTATATATCCTTTTTCCTTCTTACTCCATGACTGATTGTGTGGCTGGGTGGCTGGTTCCTGGCATCCTCCTCTTCTCCTTTTCTTGCTCCTCATCCCTTCTTCTCCTGAGCCTAGATGTCTCCTCTTATTTATTCTCTCTGCCTTCCAGCCCCAGCTATTTCTTGCTCCTGCCTAGCTATTGGCCATTCAGCTCTTTATTAGACCAATCAGGTGTTTTAGACAGGCAAAGTAACACAGCTTTACAGAATTAAACAAATGCAACATAAAAGAATGCAACACATCTTTGCATCATTAAAAAAATATTCCACAGCACAAACAAATGTAACACATCTTAAACTAATATCCCACAACACAAGGGAGGCATGACTAGGAATGAAATGAAGTATGGGTAGCTACCTGAAGAAGATAGCTCCAGGACTCCCTACTCCTGCTTGCACACCAACTCCTGCCTTACACGAGCTTGTCTTCAATTAAACTTGCAAGATGCAAACCCAAGTTTATGACCACAGAAAAAGCTAAGTGACTATCAAGACACTTTAAAAGGCTAAGTTGCCTAGATGCTACCTGATCCTCGCCTTCTCTCACTTCCCAAGATGAGCACTAGCTGGGATTTATTTAGCCTAGGACAGACTTCAGGGGCTGAAGCTGAAGACAGGGGGGAGCATCTTAAAGGAAAATGAAAAGGAAAAAAGAAAAGGGGACTTTAGAGGTAAGATACTTCATTTGTAAAAAGAGCTCTGCTATTGCTAAAAGTTTGAGAACTATTTGTGAAGTGTTTATTTAAGAAAAAATAAAAAAGAATAAATATCCATCATTAACCAAAGTCAAGTGCAGCATAGAATCAAAGGACCAGTGAGTCAGACAGACATCAGAAGCATCAGAATCATCTCACTCAAGGTGTCCTCAGCTTTGACTCTTTATGTATTGCCTTCATCTGCTCATCACTATACTTCTTTCAGTATTTACTAGCAGTTATCTTTAAATCAACTCAGTTTTGTGAAATGTTCCTTTTTGCTTTGCCTCAGTAATATTTTAAAAATATTCAATTTGTCTAATTTACTTTTTAAATGAATATGTAGTTATTCAAACTGACTTTTGTGTATATATATATATATGACTTTTTTTTGTGTGTATATATATATATATGACTTTTGTATATATATATATATATATATATATATATATATATATATATATGCATGGATCTGAATGTCAGAGGTCAGTCTCCTCAGGGGTCTTTCTAGGTTGCTCTCCACATTGTTTTTTGAGACAGAGTCTCTCACCAAACCTAGAGATTACCAATTCAGCTAGGCTGACTGGCTCTTGAGCTCCTGTGCCTGCCCATCTCTGACTTCCCTGTTTTAGGATTATAAGCACCCTGCCAGCTTCTTCAATTGGGCATTAGGGATTGAACTCAGGTCTTCATACTTGTATGGCAAGTACTTTTCTGAAAGAGCGGTCTCCCAGCCCCCAGATTAAACTTTGAAAATAAACTTTCTGTGCACTGCCTGTAATCATACTATGGTAAACACTTATCCCAATATTGCCTTTCAGACACAAAATTAATTGCCCAAGGAGATCTTTTCAACACCTTATCTAGCCCTACTCTCAAGTGAGTGGGATCTAGCAGACAGAGAGCAGAATCAATGCAGGAATTCGACGTCATAACAAAATACCTAACCTTACACAGTAAAGAGGGAGGTTTTTTCTAGTTCATAGCTCTGAAAGTTCAAATCCAAGATTGAATAGATCTAATTTGGACCTTTAGGAAAGACATTATATCATGTCATAAGTGCATGTTCAACTGAATGAGCATTCTACAAGCTGAGAGAGAGAGAGAGAGAGAGAGAGAGAGAGAGAGAGAGAGAGAGAAGAAAGAGAGAGACAGAGACAGAGAGGCAGAGGGAGAGAGAGAGAAAGACAGAGACAGAGACACAGAGAAACAAAGGATGTTCAAGGTTCCCTTCCCTTGGAGGATTCAACTCCGATGACCTGAGGATATTCACCAGCTAAAGATCCACAGACTCCCAATGGTACTTCTACCCAGGGGACCAAGCTTTAACATGTGGACCATACATGTATGTTGGGGTGTCATCCAAAGCCTAGCAGTCAACCAATCTTTTCTTGGTTTGTTTTTGTTTTCTCTTTCAACAACCCCCTCTGATGATTCTGTGCTGTAGCTGGATAGAAACAATTGATTTTATTTTCTCATGTTCTCCCCAGCAGGACTTAGCTAAAGTGACAAAATGCTGAGGAAGTCCTTGTCTCAGAGTCCTCACACAACAGTAATGACCACTGCAGTTTTGTTTACACCTGTCTGTTACTAGGTCCTTCTTGTGTACCTAGCCTGAAGAAGACAAGCTCACCTCAGGATGAAGATGGGAACAGATTCACATGGAGCCTAGAAGAACTGGCCTCCTTGTGCTACTAAACACAGTAGCCTCTACTTGTCCTTCACTCAGAGATGCCCCCTAGAGTGAGGCTTAAGGGCAACCATTGACAAATCCTTGGTGACTCTTCCTCTTTGCCCGGTCAATCTGCATCAACCTATTTTACAGGAGTGGCTACAGGCCTTGCTTTCCCCAGTGGTCTGGTGTAAGTCAGGTATTCTATATCACAAGCATTTTTCATCCTAAAAATCTAGCCAACCTAGTGCTAAAAAAAATGATTGTCCTTTCTCTCCTGGTGTGCTCTATTCTCTGGGAGTGTGTGTGGCTTTCTTAAAGAGAACAAGGAAACCTTTCTGCTGTAGTCCTGCCCAAGAAGTATAACCAGTTCTAGGCATCATGTTCAACGTGGGAAAACAAGACACTAGAACAGACAATTAGAGTAGGGAGATGCTCTAAACTCATCAGTAGAATACAGATTATGATGGTGTTTGGCTCAGTGAAGAGAACATTGAGGACTGTCGGCAGGCATTTATTCATAGATTGTCAGAGGATGGAACAAGAGAAGGCTATCAGGTGAGAAAAAAACTAGCAGTGTCAAGACACAATAAAGAAAGTGATCATGAGTGGAGAGTTGAGCAAAGGTGAGAGAGGGTCAGGATGAAATTGAAACATAGACTTACTGAATGGTGTAGAGTTCAGAAGGGATGCTGGCTTTTAATCCAAGTGTAACAAGAAACTATTGAAAAGTTTTTTCATAAACTAGCATTAATACAATTTGGTTAAAGAATTTAGGAATCTCTTGCAGAGGAGGCTATAATGTATTGATTACCATCAGATCCTTGAAAGTCTCTATGGAAGAGGGGATGAGTTTATTCAACAATAACCACTGAGTAAAGTCTAAAGTTATAGCAAGGAAGATTCCAAGTTTATTTCATAATGATCAGAGTTGACACATGATGAAATGGACTGCCTCTGATGAGAATAAGCACCCTGCCACTGGAGTTATGTATGTATTAGTTAACCATGTAACAAACTGCCTCCTCTAAACAAAACATCTTAAAACAGTCAGCTATTATTTCTTCTGAGTCAATGGGTTATCTATGTGATCCTACTCAGTTAGGCTTGGTCAGGTTGATACTAACTGGGCACAAACCATGTATCTGACCCCAGACTGTAGATTTGCTGAAGTCAAGGTGTTTTATGTTGCTGTAACCAAACACCTGGGAGAAAAACCAAAATAAAGGAATTGTTTAGTTTAGCCCACAGCCTTAGATGTTCCAGTCCACAGTAGACTGGCTCTATGTTTCTGGGATTGCCATAAGCACTATATTATGACAAAAGGTTGTGTAGATAAGGTCATTTACCTCATTCCAGGCAGGAAACACAAACACACACACACACACACACACACACACACACACACACGAGATGATGGGGAACCAAGGACAAAGTCTAACCTTCAAAAGCCCCCATTGACCTACTTCCTCCAGTTAAGTGTATAGTTCTCAGTGTCTTCCCAAATAGTGCAGCCATGCAGCCAAGTAGAAACTAAACATTTACATTCTAGTTTTGATGGATGGCTAGTCCAAAATGGCCTTGGCTGGAGCACCTCAGCTGTTTTCTGTGTGGTCATATATCCTTCAGCAGGCTACCATGGACTTTTCATTGAGGTTATAGAAAAGCAAAGGAAGAAGTAAAAACTCACAAATCTACCCCACACATTAGCTTTCTTTATGTCTACTAACACCTTTACTGGCCAAAGAAAGTCACATGACCAAACCTAGAGACAAAGAAGAAGGGGATATAGAGTGCAAAGGGACAGATCCAGGGAGGCCAACTGGAACCATCAATATACCCAACTTGCCCCATGTACATTGAAGGAGAAGCAGAAGATTCACTTATGAGAGAGGTGTGTTGCAATGATTAATTTTGACTGTCAACTTAATGGGATTGAGAATGGCCCAGGAGGCAAACTTCTGAGATATTCCTAACAGGCTTACTAGAGGCTAGAAGACCTACCCTGAATGTGGGAGCATCATTCAATGGATGGAATTCCAGAAAAAAAGGCAGAAAACAAATACCGCCCTCTCTCCTTCCTCACTATGGAAACAGCGGGACCAGCTGCCTCACATACCTACCAACACAAGCTAGAGCTAACACCACCATGCCTTCTGTGCCACGATGAATGGTCCCCTCAGACGGGGAAGCAAAACAAGCTCTTCCTTTCTTCATGCTGTTTGTCCCACGTTTTGTCACAGTGGTGAGACAAGTATCAAAAAGAAGCTTGAAGAATATATCAGAAAAAAAAAAATGGCTTTTAAGGCCTGGTCGCAACCTACAATCTAAGTAGTGAGAACAAGCAGGACCCTAACCCTGAGATATCGAACAGAGAGAAAGAGTCACCAGGAGCCTGTGTCCCATCAGGGCAGGGTTTTGCTTTTCCAAGGCATGCATGCTTGTTTCCAGGGAGTTGAAGGAAAGTCTATCCCCAGGACTGGGCCCTCTTGCTTGCTGAAGGGAGAAGCAGCCTAAAGCCTGCTCATTTTCTTTCCCTGCTCTTTTCTGTCTCCATTTCCCTGACAGCTTCAGTCTAAGTTAACATCACAGGGCTCAGGGACGGCTTCGTTGTGTTTGATTCACCCACTCAAGCCGCTGGATCATCTTACAACTAAGAGATTAACAGAAGGGGAAAGGATGTGTAAGAAAACCACTCTGCTCCAGGCTGACGCTCATTTCTAAATAAAGATATTAACTCATAAAGACAGGGGTGAGGATTTGGGCCTAACTAGAGCTGACTTATAGAAACCCAGAAAATTAAACACATGCACACATATTCATGCATTCACATAAAGTGTTTAGAATTCAGATTGTAAAAGAGGAGAAATATTGAAAATATAAAACCAGCTACAACTATAACTGCAAATAAAGTTTGCATCTTGCTAACAAATGTGAGCTATAAAAATTCCACATTTTTGTGGTCTGGTTGAGGACAGGACAAATTTCCAGAACCTCACACAGAAATACAGACATCCACACAATTTACATACACATGAAACACAAATAAACATCCACCTACAAATTAACTCACATAATAACACAACACAAACACAAACACACACACACACACACACACACACACTGGTACAAACACATATAATAGCACATTCATTAGTATGTTTATACAAACGTATTCAGAAAAATTCAGAGCTGTAAATCCAGTTGGTGTCTTTTGCTTGCTTGCATCTTACAGTACCAGGAACTGAACCTAGGACCTAATGCATACTGGGCTCTAGTACTGAGCTACATTCCCTAGCCCAATCTAGACATTATTACTGTGAAAACCAATGAATACATACTTACAGATACATGTAACAAAAGGTAGTTCAAAACATTAGTGCAAATGTTCGTATACCTATAAACTGGCACAAAGGCACAGTCCTACAGACATACACATAGCCAAGATACAAACACTCGTCATTCATTAACACAGGATCAGATAAACACAATTGCAAAGAGATAGAAACACATATGTGTTGTGAAATATTTGTACACTATGTGATGATACATTGCTGTGATTGGCTTAATAAAGAGCTAAATGTCCAATAGCTAGGCAGGAGGTATAGGCGGGACTTCCGGGCAGAGGTATAGGTGTGGGGAAGAGATGCCAGGAGACACAGAATAAGCAGGATGGGAGGTACGTGACAGAACATAGATTAATATAAATGGATTAATTTAAGTTATAAAAGGTAGTTAGGAATAAGCCTAAGCTATAGGCTGAGCTTTCATAATTACTAAGAAGTCTCAGAGTCATTATGTGTGAGCTGGTGGCCCAAAAAAATATCCACCTACACATACATTATAGCATTGGCACACATACAAACACATGTCCACATGCACACATTCATCCACATAGGCACTCTACACAGCTGTAGATGATCTGTTTAGTACCTCCCTTTCTAATTGTCTCACTGTCTACCACTCTCCCTGCCTCCTCTTCTGTCAGCTCTCCTCAAAATCCAGGAAATTCTAAATTCTCTCTATTCAACACCCTTGCAATTCTATTCTCCATGCTTTTCACATGGCTGACTCTCCCAAAGCCTTCATCGCAACTGTGTTTCATACAAGCAGGTCCCTTACCATCTCCAGAAGTGTATTATTCCACAATTGTATAAATAATATTCTATGTAATAACTTGGTATCTCTTCATTCTCCCATATTTGCATCACTATTTTATGTCCTGAGTCTAACAGTGTCTAGCAAACAGTGACACTCAATAACTATCTGTTGCATGGATAAATTGCCACAGTGAAAAGCTGAGAAATAGCACACACACACACACACACACACACACACACACACACAAATAAATAAATAAATAAATAAATAAATAAATAAATAAATAAATAAATAATAAGCCATCATCATTACTCACCTTCAGAACCAATCCTTTGGGTTACATATGTGCTCATGCCTCAGTCACTGACACTGGGTCTGCTGTACAATCAAATTGATCAGCTGTCTTGGGGTTCTGGGTTGGAGATAGGAAACCCTAGGAACAGAGATGGATGTGCTGGCATATGGAATCAGAAAACACCAAATGGTCCAGGTGGAGGCAGGGCAACAACCATGTCTGCCGCCTGTTACATGAATCTTAAAAGATCTTATTAATAAAAACAAACCTGGAGCCAGGTATTGGGGCGAATACTGGAAGATCAGAGAAACGGAACAAGCCACAGCTACCTCACCTTGCCATTTCCTCAGCTGATCCTATTTCCTCAGACTGGAAGCCTCTGAGTCCTCATCCAAATGGATCTCAGCTGAACTGCTGCTCAAAAGCCTAAAAGCTTAACCAGGCTAGTTCCTGGTTCATGCCTTTCATACCTTTCTGCTTCCTACCATCACTTCCTGGGATTAAAGGCTCTTGTTACCATGCCTGGCTGTTTCCAGTGTGGCCTTGAGCTCACAGAGATACAGACAGATCTCTGCCTCTGGAATGTTAGGATTAAAAGCATGTGCTACCAGTGCCTAACCTCTATGTTTAATATTTTGGCTGTTCTGTTCTCTGACCCCCAGATAAGTTTATTGGGGTGCACAATATATCAACCACAGCCACCAACGTCCAAGATGGAATATGCTAACTGCTAAGAACAAACAGAGCACGGGATAAGAGAAAACACACCATGGTGGTGACTTGGAGGAGCTGAGTAATACCATATTGTAGTTGGTAGTAAGACTGCCCGAGGGAAGCACACCTGGGGATATTGGAGTGCCAATGATAATGCTAGCATCTTAGCCCAGTAGATGAAGCCTCCATGGCCAATCTAGGTAGAGTCAGTTCATGATGAACCAATCTCAGGAGAGAGGAGAGCTGCTAAAGATGTGACATCAACTCTTGGAAAGTCCCAGGGCCTTTGGAATAGATGGCTCACCAGCTTGCAAGATGGGCAGTTCTGTGGTTAGGGTAGTGTTCAGAAAACAACTAAGCCTTTGAAATACATGTGCAGAGCAAGATGCATTTGGGGATGGAAAATGTGACAGATTGAGCTAGTCTTCTGCAGACACACGCTGCATGAGAAGCTAACCTCATGAAGGGAGCAGGCAGCTGGATCTTCTGTCTCACTGCTCCCTGCCCACTCACCACTTCCTCTGCTTCTGACACTCGTGCTCATGTCAAGTAGAAAGTCACACTCTTAAAATAGGAATGGAAATCAGATCAATGGACACAGATGTCACCAAAGACATAGACTAGGTCATTTTCACGAACAGCCTGCATTTACAAACTGAGTAATTCAAAGTGTCAAACTCTTGCCAAGATGCTTTAGTGAGCAGTATTCACTTCAGAAGGTTCTTCTGCCCATATTGACTCACCATGTGTAAGAACACAGTGCTAACACACGCTATAACCCCACATCTTACAAAAACTTACATCATAAGCTCGTTAGCTCCAGTTACTGGGGTAGAAGACTTCTTCTGTAGGGAGTGCCATGAGCCACGAAATTTGGGCATTGTGGCTAAATGTCTCAGACCAATGATCTAGTTTCTGCTACCAGGACACACATGGCTGCTCCAGCAAAGCACTCACAATAGGAGCTTAGGGTCAGCAGATCTCAAAGTGTATCAGCACCAGGAGGACCTAGGAACCTATAGAAATAAAGAACTTAAGAGACCACCCCAAGCCTGGCAAAGCTAAAGAAACAATAGTCTCTAGGATGACATAAAGAAGCTCCTCCCCCATCTTTCAACCTCTTCATCCCTCTCACACACTCAAATACTGCTTCTGTCTTAGGAGAATTCGGACTCCAGACTTGTCATATTTCTAAAGTCACTACATTCCAAATATTGTACATGAATCATATGGCCTTTGCTATAATGGAAAAGAAATGTCGACAACAAGCCTGTGGATAAGATTGCCACTCTTCAGACACACTGGTGACAGTTGCCTAGTTTACATACATCAGGCAACAAGAAAAGCTTTTTGAAGTGGAAGTTGTTGCTTTCCCACAACTGTGTAAGCTCTTAACTTAGTGGTTGGTGGTTTTATTTTTAGATAAATAATTAATTGGCAATAACAGGCATATAAAATGTGTACATGTTGTACGATAAATATACATAAACCTAAGTGATTCCTAGCCTGATCACTCAATAATGCTGGTGCTTTCTCTCAACTCCTCTGTATCCACTGCATTCTGTTTTTACATATTTTACCATCAATTAGCTTTACCTGTCATTATCTTCATCTGGAGGAGTCTTCAGGGCCACATTTCACTTGGTACTATGATGGAGGGATGCTTTGCATATAGCAAATACCTCATCCTCTCCAACACTTGCTACACAAGGTTGTAATTCCAATTTGCATTTCAACAATAAATAATGACATTAATCATTTTTTTCATTTTTGTTGATTGTTTGAATATCCGCTATGAAGAGCTTGTTCAAATTTTATGTCTATTTTTTCTATTGAGCTACCTATGATTTTATTGATTTATAGAAGTACTTTCTACATATTGTAGATATGAATGCTCTCTAGTTCTAGACATTTTTCTGCAAAAACAAAAACAAAAACAATTTCACTCTTTATGGCTGAATAAGTCTCCACTGTGTGTCTAAATTCTATATATTCTTTTTTCTATATTCCTTCATCCATTGACAGGTACCTAGGCTGATAATACAACTTGGATATTGTGAACAGAGGTGTGCAGGCCTCCATGTTGTAAAGTGACATAGATTCTTTGGGTGAATAAATAGAAGTAGTATAGCTGAATTATATGGTTGTTCTAGTTTGAATTTTCTGAGAAACGGCTTGGCT
Source organism: Peromyscus eremicus (assembly GCF_949786415.1). Lineage (NCBI taxonomy): Eukaryota > Metazoa > Chordata > Mammalia > Rodentia > Cricetidae > Peromyscus > Peromyscus eremicus. The sequence goes on along the minus strand of NC_081419.1, from coordinate 132,543,250 downwards.
AATTTACATTCCCACAAGCAGGTAGAGAGGGTTACTTTTCCCTTCCACATCCTTGTAGATTTTGGGGGATTTTTTTGGTAGGTTTTTTTTTTTATGATAACCATTCTGACTCAGGTAAGATGGGATATCAGTGTAGTCTGGGTTTGCATTCCCTTGATCACTAAATAATTATTTGTTCTTTTGGTGTTTAATTTTTTAGTTCTTCATATAATTCTGGTCGTTAGTGCCCTCTAAGAAGAGTTGTCGCTTTACTCCACGGATTGATGCTTTCAAAAGTGCAGACGCTTTGGAATGGAATGCAGTCCATTCTTGCATTATTCTTGTGACCATTTCCTGAGATACTGTCTCCTACTCACAAAGCCATTGCCCTAACTACAGCTGCAGTGTTTCTCTTGAGTTTTCCTCAGTAGTTTCAAAGTTCAGGCTCCTATATTAAAGTCTGTGATCCAATTTGAGCTGATTTTGTATAGGCTGAGAAGTGGGGATCTAGGTTCAGTCTCCTATGTCTGAACATCCATTTTCACCACTACTATTTTTTAAAGAGACTAATTTTTTTTCAATGTATGTTGAGAACCTACAGTCTCGTTTCTCAATCTTCTGTTCTACATTCTGTCAATGTGTCTTAGTTTGTGCCATCTTGATGCAGCTTTGCTACTGTGGCTCTGCAGGATAGCTTAAAGTCAGGTCCTGTGGTACTGTCAACATGAATGTTTTGCTCAGAGGGCTTTAGCTTTTCAGAATTTTTGTGTTTCCCTATGAACGTTAAGATTGTTTTCTTTTCTGTAGAAAAGGTGTCATTGAATTTTAGTGGATGTTGCATTAAATATGCAATCACTTTCAGTAAAACGTCACTTTAACAACATTGTTTTGCTGATCCATGATCCTAAAATGTCTTTCCATCTTCTAGTGTCTACCCCAGTTTCTGTCCCTGGTTCTTTATAGGTCTTGGCATCTTTGCCTGTTTATGCTCAGAGGCAGCTATTATAATTGGAGGTTATTTTGATGACGTCGTCTTTTAGAGACTCCATCTCTGTTGTTTAGAACAGCTATTGATTTTTGTATGTTAATTCTGTATCCTGTTGCTTTGGTGGAAGTAAGAACCTTCTGATAAAGTCTTTGAACACATAAAAACAGAAGACTCTTGAGAGTCAAAACTGTCAAAAGTTTTTGCCTTATTCCTGATTTTAGAGATAGTATTTTGTTTTTCTATATGCTGTGTTAATAGTGACTATTGGTTTGCTGTACTTGACCTTTAGTATGTTAAGGTATGCTCATTATAGTTTGAATGTCTTCAAGGCTTTAATCATGAACAGATATTGAATTTTACCAAAGGCTTTCTGTGCGTCTATTGAGCAATCATGTTATCCCTATTCCTAATTCTGTGTATTGTGTTGTATTTGCTGATTTGTATAGACTTATGCATCCTTGTGTAGACTGAAGCTTCTCAGTCCCACAGGGGCAGCAGCTGTTTTTAATAAAATAATCACTCGGAGGCTTAATATTAATTACAAACTATTTGATCTATGGCTCAGGCTTCTTGCTAGCTAGCTGTTTCATCTTAAATTAACCCATTTCTATTCATCTATGTACTGCCACATGGCCATGGCATTACTGGTCTCCTGGCATGTTGCTCCTTGGGCAGCAGGCTGGCATCTCCCTGACTCTACCCTTCTTCTCTCTGTCTCTTTGCTTGGATTTCCTGCCTGGCTATAATCTGTCTTTTCTATAAGCCAAAGCAGCTTCTTTATTAACCAATGGTAGCAGCACATATTCACAGCATACAGAAAGACCATCCCACAGCATCCTTGTATACCTAGAAGGAAGCCAACTTCATATTAGTGTATGAATTTTTAAATGTGTTGCTGGATTCAGTTTTGTTACTGAATTGAGAATTTTTGCCTATATGTTCATTAAGAACATTGGCCAACGCTTTTTATTTAGTGTGTCTTTATGCAGTTTTGCATCAGGGTAATATTGACATTATAAAATGAGTTTAAAAATGTTTCTTCCTTTTTTGTTTTATGAAATAGTTTGAGGAGTGTTGGTGTCAGCTCTTCTATAAAACTCTAGTAGAATTCAAAAGTGAACCCATTCAGCCCTAGGTTGGTTGTTAGACTATTACTGCTTCCAACTCCTTGCTTGTTGTATCTTTCATTATTATTACTAATGATCTGGATTTAAATCATGTCTGTTATGATATCCCCTTTCATCTCTAATTTCATTAATCTGTACCTTTTCTCTCATTTTGTTAGTTTGGCTAAGCATTTGCCAAATTTAGGTTTTCAGAAAACCAACTCTGTTCACAGAGGAAGTCTTTATACTGCCCATTTGGCTTCTACTCCATTTATTTCTTCTCTGACCTTTATTGCTTCTTTCTACTAATTTTACATTTGGCATGTTTATACTTTTCTAAGATGTTGAGAGACATCATAGAGTGAGATCTCCGTGATTCTATGTAGATGTTCATAGCTGTGAACTTCCTTCTTAGAACTGTCCTTGCTGCATCCCACAGAGCCTAGAAAGTGATGTTCTCATTGTACTTGACTGCAAGGAGGTTTCAGTCTCCCCCTTAGATTTCTTCAGTGAGTTACTAATCATTTTTTATATTCCAGGTGTTTGCATATCTTCTCTAGTTCCTCTTGCTACTGATTTGTCATTTTGTTCCATAATGATCTGAAGAAGAAGAAATAAGAAATTATTTAACTTTTTTGTGTTTCTTGAGGTTTGCTTTATGAGGAATAATGTGAGTTATGTTAAATAAAGTCCATGGGCTGCTGGGGAGAGTGGACATTCCATAGCTGTTGTATGGAGCATTCTGTGGGTGTCTGTTAAGACAATCAGATTTATATCTGCTTTTTGTCTGTTTAAATCATGTTTATTGTCTATTAAGGCAATCTGATTTATGGTACAGTTTAACTCTGAAGTTCGTTTGTTAATGTTTTGTCTTTGCCTATCTGCTGATTGAGATGAGATATTAAAACCCCCATTATTATTGCACCTGGACCTTTTTATCTCTTTTTGTCAGTAGGAATCTTTGTTTTAAGGAGTTGAGTATACCATTCGGTTCATGCATATCCATTATGTTTTCATGATGGACTTCTTTTATCAGTGTAACAGGTATTTACCTTCTTCATCATCTCTCTTGAATAATTTTGGCTAGAAGTATACTTGTCCTCTCTGAGTACAGCTACTCCATCCTGCTTTGGATTCTATTCAATTGGTATAACATTTGCCATCCTTTCACTTTCAGTCTGTGTATGTCTTTGCCATTAGGGTGTGTTTCCTAAAGACAACAAACAGCTAGGTAGTGTTTTTAATCCAAGCACTCTGTGTCTTCTGATGAGATAAATATAACTGACCATATTTAGGGATATCAGAGAGAGGTATTTAAATACTCCCATAATTTGGTGAGGGTTTCTCTGATTGATTTGAGTACTGTTTTCTTTTCTTTCTCTTTCACTCATCTTAGGGGAGTTGAATATATGCACTACAAAAATTAGAATTGTTGGCTCTTTATAAGAAAAAGGACAAAAAGTTGGGTGGATTTGATGGGGGTTCTGGGTGAAATTGGGAAAGGAGGTGAACATCATCACAATACATTGTATAAAATTCTCAACAAATTAATTAATTTTTTTCTAAAATAGAAACATCCCAATATAAGGAGAAGAGAAAGAAACTAGAATAGCTCTTGGATGCATTGTGAATTTTAAAATATTAATAATTAGCCGGGTGGTGGTGGTACATGCCTTTAATCCCAGCACTCGGGAGGCAGAGCCAGGCGGATCTCTGTGAGTTCGAGGCCAGCCTGGGCTACCAAGTGAGTTCCAGGAAAGGTGCAAAGCTACACAGAGAAACCCTGTCTCGAAAAAACAATATATATATAATTAAGTAATAAAAGAAAGGAATGGAAATGGGCAAAAGAGAAGGAAGGTAGATGGAGATGTAAGAAATAACCGTGAGAAAAACAATAAAACAAATACAGAAGGAGACAAAGCAATAATGAAAAGGAAAGAACCATTCAATATTTCTCCCTGAAAGGGTTGAAGATGCTGTGAGTTTTGATTTTGGTTTGAGGGGGGGGGGGGGTCTTTGTAGGGGGTCCTTTTTAGTTTTGGAAGTTTCTCATATATACACATTTATTGTGATCATCCCAGTCCCCCCATTTTCCCCTCCCACTTCTGCTGACCTCCTTCTTCTCAACATGTCTTTACGCGTGTGCAAGTCTGTATATGATTGAAATGGCCATGCTGTATCCAGGAGACTGTCTTGTTGCTGTAGCACCTCCTCCCATCATCAGGGCCCGCTGCCCTTTAACTGCTCCCACAGAGCCTGAGAACTTCCCATGCGGATACTGTTTTGAACCACAGTGCGAGACAAGCTGGTAATTACACAAGGAGGCTGTCTGCACCAAGTGTCTCTGGGGTTCAGGCAGTCGGCACTTTCAGGATGAGGCAGGGCACTGATTGATGCTGTGTGCTCTGGCCATGCTGATCTCAGGGCTATTTATACCCCTCCACTGGCTCCACCTTGCACTCACACATGACTGGCCTCTTTCCTCTCCCTGAGAGGCTAGGCCTAAGTTCCCCCAAACTAACTGTCCTTGGATTCCATTTGTAGTATGGACAGCACTCATGTCCTCACAAGTCAGCACCTAAGTCACAGTCAGTTTTCTGGGCCCAAAATGATTTTCCAAATGGAAATGGGGAGCACTTTGGGGCATGGAGATATTTGAAGACAGAGGCATCTGTGTCTCCCCAAATGGCTGGGGTAGGGGTTGGCTTTTCCAGTGTCTGTTTCTTTTGTGAGTCACTAATGTCCTGTCTTAAACTATGCTTTTGCAGAATGCCAAACTGCTCCCATGATGCTCATGAAGGTTCACTGTTGCTTTTACTCAAAGCATCACTGGAGGCTCCTTGCTAGCATTTTGCCTAGCACCCTATGCCGGGTTTTCTGTTTCTTTCATAAATTTAAAATTCAACATTTCTGGATCTCACTGGGTCTCTGCTGTTTCTGCTGTTCTCTGATGCTTTTCCACACAGCCCATCTCTCCCTATGACCATGGACCTGATGTCTTCCTTTCAGGGTTATGCAGATTCAGGAAGGTTCTGGGTTTCTCTAATTAACTATCTTCCCTCTCCTCTTACCCTTATTGTATGCCACTTGGTTTAATTTGATCATTCTTTTTTATTATCTGTACTTCTATATAAAGAAATTGACCTATAATTTGTAATGTAATGTCATTTTTTTGTTTTAAGGATTTCTGATCTCATATTAGTTTTGATTGTCTAATTTTAATTCTTTTAAGTTTGTATAATATCAATAATATTTTTCTATAACTTTTAAATTTTAACTAATGAAGCGATTTGTATATAAACATGCTAAATTCCAGTTAAAATATCTCTATTATTATCTGACTATTCAAATAGTCTCTTTTTAGGTCAATTTTGATAAATTATGTTTTTTCTCAGAATTTACATAGTTTAACTACATTTTAAAATATATTGGCATAAAGTATAACATTCTATTCACTATTTCCACATCATCTGTACTAATTTACCTTTTCCCATTATTATATTGTAGCTGGGTTTTTAATCTAATTCCTTTTTGATTAATCTTGCTAGTGATTTATCTCATTCATTTGTCTTTCAAAGACTCAATTTTGGTTTTAATAATTTATCATGTATTTGTTTGTGACTTATTAATTTCCAATCTTTTTTACTGTTGTACATTCTTGGGTTTCATCTGTGTTTTTCAAACTTCTTGAAATGAAGATGTGGATCATTAATGTCACAATTTCTTTTTTATGAAGATGAGGATGGAGACTGTATACTTCCTCCTAACCCAGCTTCATCTACATCCTGCATTCAAATGTCTCTAGTGTTATTCAATCCAATCCAAGTTCAGCTTCACTGTGATTTATTCTTCCACTTGTAAGTTATTTCAAAATAATTACTTACTTTGTGATTATTTCAGTATTTCTGATTTTCATTTTGTTATTCAGTTCTGGGACAATTCCAAGGTTGTCAGAAGACATAAGCTGGACAGTTTCAGTGCATTAAATTTGAAAAAACTTATTTCTGCCCCAAGTATAATCAGTTTTACTTGAGATTATGTACGATGTCAGTATGCATTGCCAGTAAGTATTCTACCAGTATTAGTATTTAATTAAGTTGGGTTTATTTAATTCTGTATATTGGGATAATTGACTTGTTAGAGTATAATAACTAGATCTTTAATGTCATTTAAACTTATTGTGTGTGTTATACACATGCAAATGTGTATGTGTATGTATGTGTGTGTACTGGTGTGTGTGAATATGTGTATACAGCATGCCACAGCATGCATGCAGAGGCAAGAAGACAACCTCAGTGTCTATCCTCACCCCCTCCCTACCTTATTTTGCAGTTCACAGGTACATAGAGCAGTCCAGCTGGCACATGAACTTCCAGCAATTCTTCTGTCTCCACACCCAACCTCCTCATAGGGTACTGGGTTTACAGATGTGTTCCTGTGCCCAGCACGATATATGGGATGTGAACTCAAGCTCGAGTCCTCACACATGCATAGCAAGTGCTTTCCCCACCAAGCCTTCTCCCCGGCCTACTCCATCGTTCTGTGTGTTATTCTCTCAACTCTAAGATTATATTGAAATCACCCACTACAGATGTGAGTTTATTTATTTGATGTTTAAATCAATAAAATAGAAACACACAAAACAATACAAAGAATCAATGAAACAAAGAGTTGGTTCTTTGAGAAAATCAACAAGATAGACAAACCCTTATCCAAACTAACTAAAAGGCAGAGAGAGAACATCCAAATTAACCAAATCAGAAATGAAAAAAGGGACACAATAACAGACACTGAGGAAATCCAGAGAATCATTAGGTTATACTTCAAAAACCTGTACTCTACAAAACCGGAAAATCTAAAATAATGGACAAATTTCCTGATAGATACCACATACCAAAATTAAAGCAAGATCAGATGAACAATTTAAGTAGACCAATAACCCCTAAAGAAATAGAAGCAGTCATTAAAAGTCTCCCAACCAAAAAAAAAAAAAAAAAAAAAAAAAAAAAAACAGCCCAGGGTCAGATGGTTTCAGTGCAGAATTCTACCAGATGTTCAAAGAAGAGCTAATACCAATACTCCTTAAATATTTCACAAAATAGAAACAGAAGGAACATGGCAAAATTCTTTCTGTAAGGGCATAGTCACCCTGATATTCAAACCACACAAAGACTCAATAGAGAAAAAGAATTACAGACCAATTTCTCTCATGAACATTGATGCATAAAATACTGACAAATCAAATCTAAGAAAACATCAAAAAGTTCATCCACTATGATCAAGTAGACTTCATCCCAAAGATGCAAGGATAGTTCAACTTATGAAAATCAGTCAATGTAATCCATTATATAAACAAACTAAAAGAAAAAAACATTATTATCTCATTAGATGCTGAAAAAGCCTTCAACAAAATCCAACAGCCCTTTATGATAAAAGTCTTGGAGAGATCAGGGATACAAGAAACGTACCTAAACATAATAAAAGCAATCTACAAGTCAACAGACAACATCAAATTAAACGGAGAGAAACTCAAAGCCATTCCACTAAAATCAGAAACAAGAGAAGGCTGTCCACTCTCTCCATATCTATTCAATATAGTACTTGAAGTTCTAGCTAGAGCAGTAAGACAACTAAAGGAGGTCAAAGGGATACAGATTGGAAAGGAAAAAATTCAAAGTATCGCTATTTACAGATGATATGATAGTATATATCAGTGACCCCAAAAATCCTACCAGGGAACTCCTATAGCTGATAAACACCTTTAGTGAAGTGGCTGGACACAAGATTAACTGAAAAAAATCAGTAGCCCTCCTATATACAAACAATAAACAGGCTAAGAAAAAAATAGGGAAATAACACCCTTCACAATATCCATAAATAATATAAAATATCTTGGGATAACTCTAACCAAGCAAGTGAAAGACCTGTATGATAAGAACTTCAAGTCTTTGAAGAAAGAAATTGGAGAAGATATCAGAAGATGGAAAGATCTCCATGCTCATTAATCAATGGGATAAACATAGTAAAAATGGTCATCTTACAAAAAACAATCTACAAAATTCAATGCAATCCCATTACAATTATTTACAGACCTTGAAACAACAATACTCGACTTCATATGGAAAAAAAAGATCGCTAAAACAATTCTATACAATAAGGAATTTCCAGAGGTATCATCATCCCTGATTTCAAGCTCTACTTCAGAGCTATAGTAACAAAAACATCATGGTATTGGCATAAAAACAGATAGGTGGACAATGGAATTGAATCAAAGACCCAGATATAAATCCACATACCTATGGACACTTGACTTTTGGCAAAGAAGCCATAATTCTACAATGGAAAAAAGAGCATCTTCAGCAAATGGTGCTGCCATAACTGAATGTAGAAGAATGCAAATAGATCCATATCTGTCACTCTGCACAAAACTCAAGTCCAAGTAGATCAAAGATCTCAACATAAATTCAGTTACACTGAACCTGATAGAACAGAAAGTGGAAAACACCTTGAATGCATTGACACACGAGACAACTTCCTGAACAGAACACCAGTAGCACAGACACAGAGACGGACAATTAATTAATGGGACCTCATGAAACTGTAAAGCTTCTATAAGGTAAAGGACACTGTCACTAGGACAAAACAGCAACCTATAGAATGAAAAAAGATCTTCACCCACACCACATCCAACAGAGGGCTGATCTCAAAATATGTAAAGAATTCAAGACACTAGACATAAAAAAAATCCAATTAAAAATGAGATTATTCCACAACAGCATATACTCACTTACAGGTGGATATTAGCTGTAAAGTAAAGGAAAACCACACTACAATCCACAGACCCAGAGAGGCTAGGTAACAAGGAGGGCTCACTGGGGGATGCATGGATCTCCCTGGGAAGGGGAAATGGAGGAGATACTGTGGGTGGCCTGGGAGAAAGTGGGGATGGGAAATGAGGGACTGGATTGAGGGGTAGACAGAGGGGGAGAGAACTAAAAAAGATGACTAGAAAGGGGGCCATTTCGGGGAAAGGTAGAAACCTAGTACAAGGGAAACTCTCAGGAATCTATAAGAGTGACCCTAGCTAAGACTCCTAGCAACAGTGGATAAGTAGCCTTGAAGTGGCCATCTCCTGTGACCAGGCAAGACTTCCAGTGGAGGTATTGGGACACCGATCAGCCACACAACCTTTGACCTACAGTCTGTACTGCCTATGGGATGTGCTGGGGTAAAGGTGGTGCAGAGATTGCAGGAGTGACCAACAAATGACTGGTCCAGCCTGAGACCCATGCCACAAGAGTGAGCTCATCCCTGACACTGCCTGGAGTACCAGGACCCAGAGGCTGGATGGCCCAGAGACCTAGGATAGAACAAAATTGTAGGAAAAAAAAAAACACAACTGTAGAAAAAAAAGTCAATGTAATGATGATGCCTAAGGATATTCTGTTATACTCATATACTGGTAACTACCCCAATTGTCATCAGAGAGCCTTCATCCAGCAACTGATGGAAAAAAGATACAGAGACTCACAGTTAAACATTAAGTGGAGCTTGGTGAATCCTGCTAAAGAGAAGGAAGAAGGATTGTATGAGCCAGAAGGGTCAAAGACATCACAAGAAAACTCGCAGAAACAACTAATCTGGGCTCATAGGAGTTCATAGAGTCTGAACCAACAACCAGGGAGCCTGTATGGGACCAACCTAGGCCCTCTACATGTATGTGACAGTTGTGTAACTTAGTATACTTTGGGACTCCTAACAGTGGGATCAGGGGCTGTCCCTAATGTTTGGCTGGCTTTTAGGAACCTATTCCTCATACTGGTTGCCTTGCCCAGCCTTAAAAGAAGTGGGGGGGGGGGTTGCTTAGTCTTACTGCAACTTAATATGCCACACTTTGTTGATAACCATGGGAGGCCTGCCCCTTTGAGTGGATTAGGGGGTAGGGGCAGAGGGAAGGTGAAGGAAGGGAATGGGAGGAGAGGAGGAAGGGGAAACTGAGATGTAAAATAAATAAATAAATTTAATTTAAAAATATGATCTATATTGCACCAATGAGGCAGAATATACAATCTATATGATTTTAGTGATTCTGTATATGAATGAAAACATTCAAGTATTTGCCTTTAAATTATGACTGTTTAATAAAAATAACATTAAAAAAATTTTTTTAATTAAAAAAAAGAACAATACTTCCGATATATCAGGAGAATCCCAGAGCTGTTAGCCCTACTTTCATCTAATTTGTTTTAATGTTGCAATATCGAACAATTATTAGCATTGATTTGGATCGCCTATACTCATTTAGATGTGCCTCTGCAGTACTTATAGTTTCCATGTTTCCATCTGGGATCATTTTCCTTTGGCCTAAAGTTCTTCTCTACCATTTCCCTTTGTGAAAGCCGACAGACCCAAATTATCTTAACTTTGGTTTCTTTGAGAAGTATTTACTTCACCTCCACTTCTAAAGAAGATTTACAGGGTATGTGATTCTTGGTTGGTTACTATCTTCTTGGACACATTTAAATTATTGTCGCATCATGTTCTGTCTTGTATAATTTCTGCTAGAAAGTCATGTCTAAGTGCTCTTCCTACACCGTGGAAGGCAGAGTGCTGTTTCCTTTGGTGCTTTCCAGATTTTTCTCTTCCTTTTTGATTTTTAGGTTTTGCTATATAAACCAGATGGACTTCCCTTTGGTTTAACTTTTGGTTTCATTGTGTACCTTTGTGTCTTTCATATTTAGAAAATCCTGGCCACTGATCTCCTCAGATGTCAATTATACTATTCTGCTCTGTAACAGGAATCTTATTAATAAAATCAAACCTGAGCCAGGTATTGGAGTGTATGCTGGAAGAACAAGATAGACAGAACAAGCCACAGCCACCTCACCTTGCTAGTTCCTCAGCTGATCCTGTTTCCTTAGACTGGAAGCTTCTGTGTCCTCATCCCAATGGCTCTCAGCTGAACTGCTGCTTGAAAGCCTGAAGCTTTACCGGCTAAAAGCTTAACCAGCCAAATGCTTCTAGTTTCTGGTTCTCACGCCTTATATACCTTTCTGCTTTCTACCACCACTCCCTGGGATTAAAGCTCGCTTTCTGGGATTAAAGGGGTGAGTTACCATGCTTGGCTGTATCCTTGAACACATGGATTTCTGCCTCTGGAATGCTAGGATTAAAGACGTGTGCTACCACTGCCTATCCTCATGTTTAATATTGTGGCTGTTCTGTCTCTGACCCCAGATAAGTTTATTAGGGTGCACAATATTTTGGGAAACACAATACCACCACACTGCTCTGTTTTCTCCTCTTAGCTTCTGGAATTTAACTGGGCACATGTATTAATTGTGTTTCAGATAAGTTATACACATTTCCATAGTTTCCATTCTTTACCTTTCCATGTTTTAGTTCGTTTCTCTTGCTTTCATCTGTGTCCATTCTGATATTTTAACATGATATAATGTTCCTCTTTATTCTTTGATAACTTTATGAATACGATGTATTTTGATCTGATTCACCCCTCAACTCTTCTCCCTAACTCCTCTCAGATCCACCTCTACTCCTTTACCCCAATCTGCTGTTTGTTTGTTTGTTTGTTTGTTTGTTTGTTTAAGACAGTTTCTCACTGTGTAGCCCTGGCTGTCCTGGAACTCACTATGTATGTAGATCAGGCTAGCCTCAAACTCATGGAGAGGAGATCCGTCTGCTCCTGAGTGCTGGGATTAAAGGTGTGCACCACTACGTCCAGTCCTCCAATCTGCTTTTAAATCCATCTTTTTTAGTTCTTAAATTCATGTGTGACTTAATTTGAGAAGTGCCATTTATCTTTAACTCTTCAATTATTGAGGCAAATATATACACTACAAAGCACACATGTCTATAAAGGGTACATGTTATGGTTCAAATAGAGGTTGTTTTTTGTTTGTTTATTTTGTTTTGTTTTTCTACCACAACAGATGGTGAGGTAGTCCCCAACGGATGACAATGGAACCTTTAAGAGGTCTTGGAGGATCAGCCCTCAAGAGGAGAAGAATGCCTTTCTCATGTAAGTGGGTTCCATCTTGGGTCAAGATTAGTTACCTCCAGGGTAGGTGGGCCCACTCCCTTCTCCTTCTTCTCCCCCTCCCCCTTTTCTCCTCCCCCCTCATCCTCTGCTCCCTCCTCCTCCTCCTCCTCCTCCTCTTCCTCCTCCTCCTCCTCTCTCTTTCTCTCTCTCTCCTGCTGGCATCTGCTTCTTTGACCCTCACCAGAAACTAACTAGATGTAAGCACTTGATCTTGTTATCTCCAGAACTACAAGCCAGAATGAACCTTTTCTTTATAAATTATGAAGCCTTCAGTGTTCTGCTATAACAACCAAAAGTGGGCTAAGACAGTACAGTTTTATCAGTTTGATAACAAGACTCTAATTAAGATAAAGAATATGTTTATTCAATATCTTTCTTTCTGCAGCTAAGAAACCTAGGTAGATGAGTTAAAAGCATGTTGATAAAAAATTATAAAGTGCAGTCTGAAGACCCTTATAATGTAATCATAGACAGAATTAGAAGAGGAGAAACATCACAAAGCTACAAATCGTAAAATGGGAATGTGGACAGTGGGCTTTACTAAGGGCATAATGGCCATACCATATATTAAACAAGTATTAGTCTCAAAAACATAAACTGGCCCTGGAGATGCAGGCCTACAGTCCCAGCTACTTAGAAAGGTTGAGGCAAGAGGATCATAAAACAAAGGTCTGTCTTAGCCAAACCATGTGTCAAAATTAAAACATTTTAATAGAACTCAGTGTTCAAATGTCACCTAGCATTTACAAAACCCTGGATTCAATCTATGGTTAGTGGGGGGGGGCAGTAGGGATTACCTATTGACAGGTATTTATATATGTAATATACCCTATATATGGGATAAAATATGGCAGACATAATTGCACTTCACTTCCAAGACCAGATTATAAAAAGATACTAGCTTTCCTCATTGACACACTATCTCTCAATCTTAGATCACTTACTCTAAGACAAATCAGCTTCTAAGAGAGAGGTCCCTGTAAAGAGGATTAGAGGCCCCAGCAAACAGCCAACAAGCCCTCACATGAGGCTGGATGCTATAGCCCCAGCTCAGCTGTGTGATGATTGTGATACCAATTCACAGTTTGCATGAAACCTCCTGAGAGATCCTGTACCACAACTACTAGCTAAGCAAGCATCTTCATGTCTGTCTCCTCATCTCCAAATAACTCTAACTGTAGTTATAATAATAATAATAATAATAATACAGCATTATATAGTATATATATTACTATATAATAATATACATATTATATATTGTATATATAATAATAGTATTGTACTGGAATACTCTGAATGAAATTTAGTTACTACATTTCAAAGTCTTAAAACCATGCTTACCTCAGAGCAATCGTTTAATAAATTATTGCTACCATTGGCATCAGTTCTATCGAACAACAGAATGGCACACAAAGTAAAGACTGACTGGGTACCAGCTGCCCAACACTGGCTGAACACATCACCTAAATTTCATCTAAAAACTAAAAACAAACAAACAAACAAAGAAACATCGTGTGATATCATTGACACTGTTCTTTTCCGATGCTGAAAACGCATCTCAGAATTGCTAAACTCACCGGTTACTCATCTGCTTGCATGCACTCCATAGGCAGTATCTACCACACCTACATCAGACACCAAGTGGGATAGCAGCTACAAGAGCTAAACACTGAATTCTCCTAAGTCACTCACCTTAATGACCTCTAGGCCAAACAGAGCATAGACCTGAACCTCAGCTCTGAATCTGGCCTAACTCTATGAATTAACAAACTAACCCTAATCCAGCTCCAACCAGTGGCAAACCATACTTAGCCTTAAAACTCACCTTGACTCTGAACAAAAGTCAAGAGTTTTCTTGGATTCTAAACTTAGTCTAAAACCAACACTGGTTCACAAGTCCTGAGAACTGTGAACCAAACATAAACCTGAACTTAACTATGCAAATCCCCAAGACCAGAGGTTCTCGGCCTCCCTAGTTCTGTGACCCTTTATTACAGATCCTCAGGCTGCTATGGTGTCCCCCAACCATAAAATTATTTTCATTGCTACTTCCTAACTGTAATTTTGATAGATATGAATCATAATGTAAATGTCTGATATGCAGGATATCTGATGTGTGACACCTGTGAAAGGCTCATTCAACCCCCCAGGGAGTCACAACCCACAGGTTGAGAACCACTGCACGAGACAGATGGCTCTGGGCACCATCCTTACTCCTGGTTCTGATCAGCAGGTAGTGGTCATTCATAGTAATGTGCTGAGCGGTCTATGCTTGCAGCTGGGCTCAGCGAGGATGAATGTTTCCATGGGTTAGTGATGACTGCCATGAATGAAGGATGGCAAGCACCGGAATCTCTGGCACATATGTGTCAAATCTCTTCTTAGCTACATCTCTAACCATAAATCCAGGTTGCAACCTTAGCTCATATAGCAATTAACATTCAAAATTCTATTCTGGAATTTTAAGGACCATACCAACCCAGTCACTTCAAAGGTGAATTTGAATTGCTTCTAAACTTTACTTAGTGGAACCACATGAGACTGGAGGTATTTGATCAGATTCTATCCACAGATATGTTACTTTCATATGGTCCAACCTAATGATTCATGCTTCCCAGACCTCGCTCCCTGGCTGAGATGGCACAGGAAAATTCAGCTGAGGGGATTTTAGCCAGACTAAAGTGAGAGATTTCTTTATTGCTAACACTCTCCTTGATGTGGTACGAGTTGTGGAGGCAAAGCCAGAACCCAAGAAAGCAACATCTGGATGGAACAGGAGGGATCATTTATTTCTGTGGTCTTATGATAAATTAGCAAATGGAATCTCAAAAGTCTGAGTCCAAAAAAGACTCCTCTTCCTCAGCCCTCACACCCTCCTCCATCCCCACTCCTCACTCCAGTAGTCTGTCCCAATCCATCTCTTCAGAGCCTGGTTCTAGATCTCTAGGGACTTGAAGAAGTCATGTTACATTGTCTGGAATTCCCCAGAACTCTATCTGGTCCTCATCATGTCTTCACTTTATAGCCAACTTTTGGCTATTTCAGGATGCACTTGTAAGAGGGAGCCCTTAATGTGAGAGAATAGATCCTCTGGGAGAAGATTCAGTTCAGTAGAGAAAAGCCCCAAATCTGAAGTCATCATAGACTGGAAATAACCAAAGTATCATCAGTCAGGGAATTCATAGCATGGAATGTTATGCAACATTTTCAAAAGGGAGGGAGAATCATAGTACATTAAATAAAACACAAAATAGCCTACCTACTTTTTAAAAATGCATCATGGATCAATAGATAGAGTGGTGTGTGTGTGTGTGTGTGCACATTGTCTTAGATGTATGAGGAGCACTTAGAAGGAGAAAGACCACCAGAAAAACAGTGGTCATTTCTGGTACAGTCATGTGAGACTTAAACAGTATCCAGAAAGTATTCTTTGTTATTTTATATAATATGAATATATTTATGTTCACTTCAAGTCATGGATAATTTTTAATAACAGGCTTATTCTTTATGTTAACAGATGTTGTGCTTCAGCTCTGAAGAAGGCAACCCTGAGACAGAATTCCCATGCAGTTATATATAAAACATTTTCTCAGAAATGCCATCAGGAAGTAGAGAAATGAGATGGGAAGAAAAAGCAGAGGATAAGTGTGTGTTATTAGATAGGTTAGCAATGTGGACAGCTGGCACATAATCTTGCTGGGGAACCCTGAAAGCCACGGTAGAATATAGTCCTCTAAGTTGCCCCACTTGAGGGCTGAGAAGGTGCATCAAACTCCACGGGTGTTGGGCTGGTACTAAGGACCATCATTCCTTAGCTCCTCCCACCTGTCACATAGTTAGGCTAGGTGTTGGGCAGAGAAAACATTTAAACAAAGAAATGATGTTGTTTTGAATGAGAAATGTCCCTCAAAGGCCACTTGGTCCCCATTTGGTGGTTATGGTGTTTTGGGGAAGTTATGGAACCTTCAGTAGGTGCAGCCTTGCTGGGGAAGTACGTCACTGGGGGCAAGGTTTGAGGGTTTATAACTTTGCCTCACTTCCTGTCTCCATCTCTCCACTTCCTGTGAGCAGATGAAATGTGATCTCTCTGCTTCCTATGTACACATGAAATGGGATTTCTCTGCTTCCTGTGTGCACAGGAAATGTGATCTCTCTGCTTCCTGTGTGTACATGAAATGTGATCCCTCTGCTTCCTGTGTGCACAGGAAATGTGATCTGCTTCCTGCTCCTACTGCTATTCCTTCTCCACATGATAGTCTCTATCCTTCTGGAACTGTAAACTAAAATAAATTCTTTTTTTCCCCCTTGAGTTGCTTTTGGTTATAGTATTATATCACAGCTACAGAAAAATCATTAATAAGGTGGCAACTGTAAACTGGACTGGCATGCCCTTAAGAGGGTCAGCCATGTTTGTAGCCACATGTACAGAGCTGTCTGTACCCCACCACAACTGATCCAGGAGCACTTCAGTAGTCACTGTGGCTTTCTGGATGTGTGTGGCATAGCTTCTCAAAGGAAAAGCTCCTTCCATACAGTCCCTACACTCCATATGCTTGGAGGCTCTTTCTCTCCTCTCCACCCCAACTTCCCCGGGAAACCCAGACACCCAACTTCCCTGCCTCTCCAAGAAGCCTCAGGGTCTCACCAACACACAGAAAAGGAACAAGGACACAGACAACATAGAAATCTTCAGGCATTGGCTGAGTTGGTAACAAAGGTCAGCTGATCCAGATACTGAAACTTAAATTTGTGTTTAACAATTACTATTTTTCCAACTTTATGCTTGAAGTTGGAGGGGGCTAGAAAAAGAAAAAGGAAAGCCCTTGTCTCTCTTCAAGCAACAATGTGTCCTCATGAGTCACCAATGCTACAAGTATTCAGACAGGAAGTCAGTCCCTTGGGTCCTTGAGAGACTATAGCCAGGAAGGTAGGGGTGGAGTCTCAAGGAAGACAGTGATAAGCAAAGGGGAGAGTCCATGACCCCATAACCTTGAATAGGAGGGAAATGCCCCCAGTGTCCTCCCATGCCCAGCCCAACTAATCCGAGAGCTGGGAGTCTGCTTCTATTGACCAGCCTCACTCTGATTTAAATTTCAAACAGCCCAGGGTTTCATTCTTTCCTGCCACCCCTGAAAGCTAACCATTATGGATTTTGCAGGCGCAGCCCTCAGCTCACACACTCCATTTGCACGATCTTTGCATAAGGAAAAAGGCAGTCGATGCAAACTGAATTAATTGTAATTGACCATAATATGCTTACAGAAATGCCAAGGAGTTTTCATTAGTAGATAAGCCCCAAAGTATCTGCCTGGTGATTTACATCTGTGTGAACACACTGCACAGCTATAGTTAATTACCAGACCTGCCGCAGAAGGTGCTGCAGCATCAGACCCTGGTGGGGGGCCTTCCCCAGGCCACTGACACCTCCAGGGATTGACACATCTTGACCGGCTTCCTTTGAAGAGCTTTGAAGTCGCTGCTGAGAAGAGGCTGAGCCAAGCCGTCCCTGCTGGGCTGGGCTTGGCTCTGCTCACTTCCCCAGCCCCACCCCTGTGCCTTTCTTCTTCCCTCCCACTCACAAAGCCCCAGTCCATCTCCACTGAGTCATCCTTGCTAACGCTGGCATTGAACTTGTGCCCCAGTTAAGATAACATGCCTTCATTCATTTATTCCTTTTTTAGTAAATATTTAAGTGCCTCCTAGGTGACACCTGTGCCATGGGACCCATCATATGCGATTACAGTCTAGAGCTACACCCAGAGGAACGGAGAGAGGGATTGAGCCCATGGGGTCAAAGGACGGGAATGAGACAGGAATAGCATAGCAGAAGGAGAAAGGTGGGCAGGCTTTACTGGGGAGTGTAAATGGAGAGCACTTATCAGAGGATATGATAACAAAAGCATGGCGTCATCCAGGTGAAGTGTTGAGTGAAGGAAGAATGTTCTGGGCAGAAGATGTAGACCTGCAAGTAGAAAAGCAGCTGCCTTACTTTCGGGGCTAAATGGAGTCTTAGGATCATCCAAGTAAAACAAAGAAGGGAGAAAGGTGAAGCAAGAGAGAGAATCCAGGGCTTCCCCGGTGGGGCCTTAGATTTAATTCAAAGAGATCTAAAAGCTATTTTAAAAATAATGATAATAATACATGGGAGGACAGACTCAAGTATCGAAGAAAAATCTTTCTGCTCATTAGGAGCAGCAGGAGAATGGGTTCTTGCAGGGCAAAAGGAAAAGTACAGAGAGCAGTTAGAGAAAGACAATGAGAGCCATTCACACAAGGGACGGTGGCACCAGATAGTAAGCTGGGGTGGAGACAAGTGGGGAAGGACATGGCCTGTCTGCACGGGGCCATGTCTCAACACCTTTCTCTGCTCAATATCTCCAACTTTTGGAGGACAACCTTGATATCAGGAGCCTCTGTCCACATTGTTTCACCCCAGGAGAATCCAGTACCCTAGAAGCTGACAGTGAACTCTAGGAGAGAGCTATAGACATGAATACATGGGGGCCACGTGCATGACTTTTAATATTCCAGTACACTCTGAAACTGCAAAACAGATGAGATTAACCTGGGTAGTCAATTCTATGTATTCAGCATATCCAAAATAGTGTAATGTCAAGGTATACTCAATATAAAATAGTTAGTAAGACACTTAACCTTTTCCCATGCTAATTCTTCAACATTCAGAGCCTATGTTATAGACTGTCTCAGTTAATAACCATGTTTCAAGTGCATAGAGATCACAGATGACTACTGGCATCCCCATGGTGTGGTATGGCTCTGAATCTACTCACCTGAATGATTTCACCACACACTGTTCACCTTCAAAAAGTACACTTCTTTATCGAGATGCCTGATGCCCATTTGTGACCATATTCACAAGTCACAGGACCTAACAAACATTGGGTCTTGTGATTACCAAGGCTCATAAACAAAAGGCCACACAAACATGTGGCCGGTTCATACGTGGGCTGATTAATTCCTAGTCTCATGGGTAGGAGCTTCATACCCGGGCTTAAAACCCCTGCAGACATGTTGCAATTCCATTTGTGAGCCTAGTTCCTGTGTCTGCCCATTGGAAGAGATACAGGGCTTTGTCACAAGGCCAACCTCTCAATAATCATTTGTCAGTAAGCAAACTGAGAATGTACCTAAGTCCTAACAAAAATAACCATCAGTCTAGGTGCATGCGGGCTGACCTAGAGATCTACCGTAAAGAGAGTCTCAGTCATGATGGACAAGCTTTTTGGCACACACTGTGGCGTTACAATGGTTATGACAATCAAGTAGGCTGGGGAGGCAGCTGAGCAGCTAGGAGAACTTGCTGCTTTTCCAAAGGATCCAGGTTCTAATACCAGCACCCATCCATATGAGGCAGCTCACAACTGCCTGTAACTCGAGCTCTAGGAAATGTGACACCCTCTTCTGGTCTCCACAGGCACCCTTACACTTGTAGCATACATGCACACATAGACACATCTATACATAAATAAAAATTAGAAGGAAACTTTAACATAGCTACTGGTGAATCTATGTTTATAATCTTATTTTTCATAATTTCCTGTAAGTTGGACTACAGCTATTCAGTCACTACTACTGTAGCTACCATGACCCCCCACACTGGTAGGTGGTAAGCAACTAGGCTGTGGGTGTCTTGTCAACATCAGAGATACTGATGTTAAGTTGTATACAAGGTAACATTTTTTATTAAGTATGAATCTCTCCTCCTTTAGGTGTTTAAGCTGAAGCTGAGATCAAAGTTTGTCTGTCTGATCGCTGGTACGCTCACACTAGTTTGTTAAAACTAATTCTTAAATTACCAAAAATCCTGTAGAACAGTTATTAAACACAATTACTAAAAATGAAATCATATAAGCTTGCAATGAAAAACTGCTTTTTAGGGACTGGAGAGATGACTCAGAGGTTAAGAGCATTGGCTGTTCTTCCAGAGGACCCAGGTTCAATTCCCAGCACCCACATGGCAGCTTACAGCTGTCTATAACTCCAGTTCCAGGTGATCTGACACCCTCACACCAATGCACATAAGTGAAAAAATTTTTTTAACTTTTTTTTTATAAAAAGGTGATGAATACTTAAAAGTCAGGGCCTGCTCATCACTTTGTTAAGTCATTCATCCTATGCTTTTCAGACTTAGCATCCATTTATCTGTTCCAGAGGCACAGTATATAGAGATGTGCTACCTGGAATCTCACTTACAACTCCTGGTTCAAGGAGAGTAAACTGATAACTCTTGGCCATGACCAGAGTACTCACAGCAAGTGAGAAAAAGGTGGGACAATTCAGAGCTTGGTGATTTTAAGACCTTCTCTACATCCATCCTTTCAAGGAGTTGAGTTAGAAACACCTCCTTCACCCCATGTTGTCTCAAAGCTGCAATTCTTTAGCTCCAGCAACCAGAAGGGCAAAGTTGGCCATTCCTTGAAGCTGCAAATTGACAAGGAAACAATAATAAATACCCAGCATGGCTGGGGAGATGGCTCAGTCAGTAAATGCTTGCTACACAAGCATGAAGACCCCAGTTCAGTCTGAAAACCCAGTGCATGGAAACTGACATCCAGCAGCATGTGCTTGTAAACCCATCACCAGGAAGATGGAGACACGAAGGTGGGTGGGGCTGACACTAAGCCAATGAGAGTCCCTGACCCCACCCTCAAAAAAAAGGTAGATGGCTCCTGAGGAGTGATATCCAAAGTTGTCCTCAGAACAATATACACATGTACACACATGTGTGTGCACACCCACACACATGTATACACCTATGCACACACACAAGTAAGTAAGTAAGTAAATAAATAAATAAATGCCAAACACTGCTGTGGGATGTATGGCAAATGTGTTGCTAATTAATCAATAAAACACTGATTGGCCATTGGCTAGGCAGGAAGTATAGGCGGGGCAAGGAGGAGAATAAAGCTGGGAAGTGGAAGGCTGAGTCAGAGAGACACTGCCAGCCACCACGATGAGGAACAGCTTGTGAAGATGCCGGTAAGCCACGAGCCATGTGGCAAGGTATAGATTAAAGGAAATGGGTTAATTTAAGCTATAAGAACAGTTAGCAAGAAGCCTGCCACGGCCATACAATTTGAAAGCAACATAAGTCTCTGTGTTTACTTGGTCGGGTCTGAGAGGCTGTGGGACTGGCAGGTGAAAGAGATTTGCCCTGACTGTGGGCCAGGCAGGAAAACTCCAGCTACAAAACACTTCATAAACACATTTTTCCATGTTGACCAAAGTTCAGAGACAGACAAGGAAGGAAGATTCTAGAAAGAAGAAAAAACTAAACCTTTCTTCTCTTGTTCTTCTATCAGCCAGCATGTACTACATGCTTCTTGCAACTACAATTAGCTGCATTTTATAGTTGGATCTAATAAAGCAAACACTACGCTGAATGAGTTCTAAAATCCTTAGCACACTAGTGATAATGTATTTGCTGAGTCACCTGTGCCCAAGGGCTATCCCTCAGAATCCATCTGCAGACACATGGATTGGGGAACTCAAGGCCTCTTTAATGTGGAGATACGGGAACACCTTCATTTCCCACTATTACTATACACACACATACCTTAGTGCATAGGATAGGTTAACCATACCACTAAATGTTTACAAGTTCACATATACACACAAAGTATAACCATATAAGCATGCACTCACATGGGGACATGTGTATATACCCCTAGAAAATTATCTATAGATCCACAAGCATTAGTGTGCAATTCCATGCACACACACACTGCTCTTGGGCTGGGATATAAATGGTCCCATCCTTCAACCAACTTCTAAACGAGAAATCCAAAAGACATTTCCAGAATCTCTATCTTGCTCTCCATTTCCAACTTGTCTTTGGGTACAGCTGATCCTATTCCTTAATAATCTTTGATAGTTTAATTTTTCTCTCAATCTCCAATGCCATGATCTAAACCCAGTGCACCACCTTTTCTTTCCTAGATAACTGAATCTTCAGACAGTACCAATAGGCATGAGAGAGCAGGAATAAGAAGAGCTATTGCTGGGAAAGACCAAGACAAAAGTTCAGAACTATGGCAACAAAGGTCAACAAAAGAAGAGAGCTAGGAAGACTGGTATGAAAGGCAGGGAGCACAAAGCACAGAGGAATGTTTTAAGTACAAAACAAAGGAATAAAGTGTTCCTAAAAAGGCCCACAAACAAAAGTGAAAGGGGAGGTAGTTGAACACTGGCCTGTAGATTGTGCCCAAAGCAGACCGTGTTGACAGTGACAAGAGTGGTTTAAGAAGACCTTTGAGAACACAGGGAGGGGTGGTAAGTGGAAGAGAGAGATGAGTGAAAGTAACTTTCTAAACAGGTGGCTTCACAATGCCATTGTCATGAAGAGAATGAGGAAGAAGAGAACAGGCACAAGGTTGAAAGGGACTGGGTGGCCCTTGTTTGATATCTCTTTCCTTTACAGTGGACATCTTTCCATCAGAAAACATCAACAATGAGATTCAAACCAATCAGATCCCCTCAATTCCCTGGCCATAGCCACTAGTCCAAGAATAAATGTGTGACTCAAGTTGAGCCCATTAGAATACTTCCAGAGATTTTGTGTCTATTGAAACCAGAGTCACTGACCCCTTTTCTTTTTTTATCCTGGGTACAGGCCTTTGCTGTGGCCCTGTCTGACAGATAAATTTCCATTAAATGGGGAAAGTGAATAGCAGGGAAAGTGTAGCATAAGGAGCAGAGATGAAGGCAAGATGGTGGTCACATCTAAGCATCCAGTTGTCCTCCTGGCCAGATTCATTCCTATCTCTTCCACAATTGGTTTATGTAATGCAATACATCTCCTTTTTTCACTCAAGTTAATCTGAGTGTCTATCCCTAACAACCAAAAATTCCCAGTGTAGGAATGAGGGTCATTATAGGTAATTGTAGTGATGCAGGGAACTCTATCCAATTTTTTTCAGATGAGTAAATTACAGGCTTAAAGGTGCCACCATACAGTCGGAATACTAAAAGACAAAATATTATGGCTGGAAAGAAGACTTTGAAGCAACATGTATGGGTGTAACTGGTCAGGGCACACAGAATATTCAGTTGGAGGAAAGCAGGACTGGGGACATAATTTGTAGCACCCAATGCAAAATAAAAATGTGGAGTCTTTTCTTGGAAGTTACTTGCAATTTTTAAATGGTGACAAGAGAGCATTAAACCAACCATACGTGGTGGTACCCATAAAAACACCACTTTAGCAGGGCTGAAGATGAAATCTTGTCTGAGTGGGGTATAGGGAGAGGGAAATGGGGACAAGGGATATCTCCCTCAAAACAAAGGCCACATATTCTCTGAGAAGTGAGGTCAAGGAGGAGAGACTGGAAATGATAGAAACTTTGGGGGCGACAGTAAAGCAATTCAGGTGGATCTTCTGTTTCTCCTAAGGAGAAGAGTAGAGAATATCCTCTGTGAGGAAAGTGGTTGGAATAAGGAAGGTAAACAGACACTGAAAGATGAGACACAGGGGTAATGGAGGAGGGGGCACTCAGAAAATCAATCAATATGTAATGAACCCTTTTCTCTAAAACAGTGTAAGCTCCTTGGAAGGACGGATGCAGCAAACAGTGAACTGAAGAGCCTCTGAGAACCATGCAGAGTCTGATTATACATGGTGTATGTCCCTTAGCTGCCTACTTCCCTGTATTGCCGTTGTTTGCTTATTTCTGAACTCCCTGGCTCTGATCTAAAATCAAGGCTTCACTAATAGCCGTACTTAGCATGAATAAGAATAACCGAATAAGCTCTTGGTGTTTCCCAAGGGCTTTACAAGCAATAATTAGTTAATAACCCAATACAGGCTAAGAAAAAGTCTGCAAGAAACCGGTACCTGTCCTGTTCAAGGTGTTAGGGAAAAGGTCCTGACACAAAACACTAGTGGATCTATAAGTTCTGGAATGATAGTCAGTTATTATAGGTGGGTCTTCACATGCACAGGAGTATGGATGAGTGTGTGAGAGGCAGGGGGGATGTCCTTTTGAGGTCTTCATAGGGACATCTGAACTGAAAGGAAGAAGGAACAACAACATTGTAGAATATGCTTAAGATATTGAGCTCAGGGTCTGGGGACATGGCTTATTTGATAAAGTGTCTGTCACCCAAGCATGAGAACATAAATTTGGATACCAGCACCCATGCAAAAAAAAAAAAAAACCATTGAGACCTTTGTAGAGCAAAGGGGAGAACTTATCGTTGTTCAATTTTCTGCATATAAACACAACATAACCGAGAGGGCATAGAATCTATCATCACTGTTGGATCTAATTTCCAAAGAAATTACTCATGAATGTGACTATTGCCCATGGTCATCCATGCATACAGTTTTTCTAATAATGTGTATGCATTAATTGTTTGAAATGTTCCACTCCAAAAGAAAAGTCTGTGGGACCTTATTGACAACCTTACAGATGTCCCCTGCTTTGCATTTCTTGCCATGGTGCAGGGATACTTCCATTTAGCTTGCTATTAAGGTGATTGTCTGTCTTTGAGGCCGTCTGCTGCTGTCTGTGTCAATCACTGTCTTCACGCGGATCTTTCACAGCCTTTTGTCTAATTTACTTTAGAATATGAAGATCCTGCATGAGAATGAGAGGGGAGAGGACAGAGTCCCACCCTCTGTCTACCACACTCCTCCTCCATGTGACTGAGCCCCAGCACTGAGATCCAAGGAATGAGACCATCTCTGAGGGCCTGATATGTCCCCTTACACCAAGAGGTAGAAAGACCTGGAAAGGATTTTTGCTTCAAAATTGTAATCACAGAAACAGAATGGTGGACTCATTGTAGGTCAATGACTGACAGGGGCAGATGGGTTGAAACTGTAAAATACAGTCTTTTATCAGTTGCACACTAGCACAACTCTATAATAGTTTTTACTACCTTTTGTTGGTGCCATACTTTGGCCTCTTCATATTATAATGAGCTAGTGATGTCATTTTTGCAAAGAGTGTGAAGAAACTCTTTCACTCCGGTGCAGTGCAGTAAAAATCGTTTCTTGTAGCTTCCTAGTCCCTTATTAGCGATGCCATACATCTCAGGGCTGTTGACAAACTTAAGAAATCTTTTTACCAAGTTTATTTTATATCTAAGCTGGGAGATTTCAGAACATTCCAAAAGTTTTCTTGTGCAGCGAATAAGCTTAAACAGTGTTTGTGCTATTCATGTACTGGGAATCTTGGAAGGGCTCATGCTAGTTAGGGGTTCTCACATCTACATGCCATTAGAGTGTACAACACACATCTGAGCAGCTTCTAAGGTCCTGCCTTGTGGTCACTGATTTCTACACCCAGTTCGTTACCTGCGGTGTCCTCCACAGTCAGTCTTCCCTGGCTCCTCTGGCTCCCTTCATTTCACTATATAGGATCCATGCTGAGTTCCCACTGCCGGGCCATGCTTTGAATGCCCTTCCCACCTCTAACTAGTTTCACTAACTTCTCCAGATCATTTACTTTTGGATGCCTTTGCTCACTATGTCAAGTCCCCTATACTAACATAAGCTTAATCTCAAAACACTAGATATAATTTCACAAGTTTCTATAAAAATATATTCTCTCTGCTCTCTTCTGTCTCTCCTAGAAGATGGGGACCACATCTGGTTTTGTTATACCCTAGTTGCCTCGTACACGGTCTGGCTCATAGTATGCGTTTGAGACGTATTCAGTGATCAGGTTCGGATGGCAAAGGGATAAAAGACTTTAAATTGAAGTTGATGACCTCCTTTTTCCTGAAAGGAAAAAGAAATACCAAGAAAATGAGGTTTGCTTTCCCTTTGGTTTCATTTCATCTGAGTCAACTGCTCATTGGTGGATCACAAATCTATCCAGGCGCTATGAAAACATCTTCACCCTGGAGCATGCCTGTTGGACTTTGAGAAGCCACGGGTGCCACTATAAATACCAGAGGAAATCAAAGTTTGAAGTCTGAGGTGAAAAGAAATATGGATGAAAGGAGTAATACTTCAGGAGAGGACACAGATGCAGCCTAGCTTTGGGAAGAAGTTGAGGTCGGGCAGCTGTGTTTTCCCAAAAGATCAGATATCCTGTGCCTGCTCTTAACATGCTGGTGCAAGCTCCTCAGGCAGAACAGACCTTGAGGTGATCCTGGGCCTCTCCGTGTGGTAAGAAGCCTGGGTTCTCATTAGTCTCCAGCTTAGGTTGGCTCCATGTCTGCGATTTCAGCAGCACAGACACATCTCCTTGACTGTACTTGAGAGAGGATAAGAATCTTCCCAGTGTGGCTCTGTGTGACTCTGCCCAGGACACAGAGAGCCAGGGCTCCAGCTCAAACCAGCTCAGGGTCAAAAGCAAGCCTTTAGCCTTAGCAGATTAATGTTGTTAACCAAGATTGTAGCAGTGGCCATGGACAGATGAATGAATAAAGAAAATATGGTGTGCATGGGCACAAGAAGTTTCTATTCAGTCATAAAGAAGAACAGAATTATGTCATTTGCAGGAAAAATGGATGGAACTGGAAGTCATCATGTTAAGCCAGACTCAGAAAGACAAATGCTGCATGGTTTTTTTTTCCCTCATAAGCAAAATCTAGATTTTATGACATGGAAGTAGAAGGAGAATAATTTGGTGAGAGAAAGGGAGAAAGGAACCAATGTGAAAGGAGAGCAAGAGAGGTGGTTGGGAAATGAATTTCATAAAAGTACGTGATATGCATGTTTTTAAAGGTCACAATGAACACTACAACTTTATACAGTGAATAGATGCTAAATTTAAAAACAAGTGTGATCATATTACAAAAATTAATTAATTAGCTAGTTAATAAATAATGCTCAGAAATCAACTCGCACTGTCTCCCACTGGCCAGACACTAGAATTTGGATCTTAATGTGAATAATAGCTTCAAGAACTTTAAAGTCAGGTTTGGTGCTGCACACCTGTCTGTAATCCCAGCATTTGAGAGGAGGAGGCAAGGGAATCAGGAGTTCAAGGCTGGCCCAGGCTCCATGAGACCCTGTCTCAAAACAAACAGGAAAGAACTTTCAAGTCCATGGGTGCAAAATGACAATAAAAACAAAGTGAGCTCATTAGTGCCCCACATAGAGGAACAAACCGATTTATTATTTCGAAAACCAGAACATAAAGGGGTCAAGCAGGAACTTATTTTTCCATTTAAACTCTATCTCAGGATGATAAGTAATTGATGAGGGAAAGCTGTTCTTTAAAATGTGATTCAGATAATTACTAGGAAAGGAACAAAGCTGTTATCTTTATCATGAATGAAAACAGCGTGGCTGCCAACACTTATGGACGTCAGCTAGACTTCCTAGTTAGAATACACAGAATCGGCCAGCCATGTCCAACCTGCAGGCCACGACCCACATGCCTCCCTGACAGCTGTGGATAGGGCCTGACACATCTCCAGATGGCAAGACCAGGTCACAATGTCTAAAGGTTGGATACCTGGAACCCATGAAGTATTCTTACAAATAAATAAGTAAATAATAAAATAAACAAAATAAAATAAATGAAACAGCCTAAACCTGAATTTGGTCAAAATCTAAACCTAGTTACTAATCTGTTTTGTTAGAACTGCCAGGTACAAAGGGCATGTCAAACCAAAGAGGCTGCCACCAAGGTGTAGACAGGACCAGGCACAGCAGTTGGTGTCTGTAATCCTAGTTCTCTAGAAACTGAGATAGGAAGATCTCTGTGAGTTTGAGGCCCAAGCATGTTTTCCTGAGCTATAAAGTAAAATTCTGTCTCAAAATCCTATGAAGATAACTGATAAAGAAACTGGGAAATTCTTTTTGTAATAAAAAACATTTTAAGGTTCATTTGTATGTGTATGAGTGCTTTGCCTGTATTTCTGTGTATGTACAAAGTGTGTGTGCCTGGTGTCCTCAGAGATCAGAAGAAGGAATTGGACCCCTGGAACTGGAGTTACAGATGGCTGTGAGCTGCCATGTGGATGCTGGAAACTAAACCTGGGTCCTCTGCAAGAACAATGAGTTCTCTTAAGCACCAAGTCATCTCTCCAGTCCCATAATCCTTTAAGACTAATACAAAAATTTAAATAAATGAACATTGAAAAAAAGAAGAGATTAAAAGTAACTTAACAGATCCACAAGCCATTTGCAATGTATAGACTTTATTTGGATCTTGAGTTGAGCAAAAATTTATCTCTAAAATTATATGATAAATTAGGAAACTCAAACCAATTGAATGGTAATCAAAATAATCAAAAACATATTGGTTATTTTTTAAGGCTAATCTCTGTCTTTGATACTTAAATATTTACAGGTAAAATGATATGATAATTGAGATTTGCTTCAAAATGTTTCAAGAGAAGAGAAGTGGGTACAAGCCCCACCAGTTAAGTATTTAAAAACCAGGAGATGAAGGTAAAACAACCCGTTGTGTGGTACTATCTACCCAGTCTTTGATAGCTTCCATAAGGAAAGCTACACAGACAGTAAAAATTAACAGCAGTTGACAGTCTTTCTCTGGAGATGAGTCAGGGTATAGAGTGGCAGTTCTCAATCTGTGGGGCGCATATCAGATATCTTGCATATCAGATATTCACATCACAATTCATAGCACTAACAAAATTACAGTTATGGAGTAACAACAAAATAATTTTTAAGATTGGAAGTCACTACAACATGAGGAACTGTGTTAAAGGGTCACAAAATAAGGAAAGTTGAAGACCATTGGCATAGAGGGTAGAAGTCAGAAAAAAAAAAAAAGCTAAAACTAAGCGTGAAGCAACCCAACTGTCTTAGTTTTGTTACCTGCTGCTATGATAAAATACCCTGACTAAAGCAACGTGGGGACAAAGGGTTTATTTTACACAAAATTCCAGGTTACCATCCACCACTGCAGGGAAATCAAGGCAATGGCAAGGACTTAAAGCAACTGGTCACACCACATCCACAGTCAAGAGCAGTGAGTGTGAGTGAGGAATAAATGCATACACGTATGCCCACTTCACTTTCTCCTTTTAATATGGCCCAGGACCCAAACTTAGGGAATACCTCTACCCACTTTAAAGCTGGGTCTCACACATCAATTAACGTAATAGAGTCAATCTCCCACATGTCCACAGGCCAGCCTGATCCAGATAATCCTTCAATGAGACTCTTTTCCTAGGTGATTTACAAGTTGACTACTAAAACTAGCCATCACACCAGCATTGTGAAGACACTAAGCTTCATGACGAGATGCTCAAGAATCTGGACCACCACATCTGTTGCTAAGTTACACAGAACCGGTCCAGTGTTCTCACCTGGTGAGTGATATCACAGTGCTAGCTGGCCACCTCCCCTGTGTTGGGGCAATCAAATGAGCTGATGGTGCACGGACATTACCCGGCACAGTTCCCAGCCCATAGTATACAATAAATCATTAGTCATTATCATTGTAGGTGCTGTTGCTTTCATCTCCCCGATGAGCTACAGTAGCCCAAGCAGATACTGTGACACAGTGACCACGCATCTCCCAACAGTCAGCCCTGTCACAGAAGCCAGCTGAAAAGAAATGAAGTTCTCATCTCGAAGGTCCATTTCTCAGAACTTCCTCACACACCTTCCCTTTCTTTCTTCTTCCCTCTCACCCACCATCCTCTATTCTTGTCTTCCTTCCCACACTCTTTCCTCTTTCCCCAAAGCAGCACTTTCCACAGTGACAAGTGAGGCGCTAATCCAAGCAATAATTTAACTCCTTGCTTCCTACTTAAAACTCCCCTAATTACTGGGTAATGGGTCTGCAGAGGCAGTGGGGCTGGGTGAGCTCTGCCCTGCAGGCACAGCTATAGTTCATCTGTCTGCTCCCTAATAGCACTCTAAAGTTCACCCTTATAAACATGTCACTGAGCTGGTAATTGAGTGACTGGTCATGAGGTTCCACCCGTGGTACCTGTGGGTCACCGATCACTCAGGAGTGATGGATCTTTCTCCAATACTTCGGCTGGGCCAGCCACAGAGTCTTCTATCACCCCTGAGCAGAACATTACTCTCTGGGAAGACTGGAGTATGCCCTGGTGTGCCATTGTAGCCACAGCCTTCATTGTGAGGGCCAGACAGAGAGGGCAGGCTAGAGAACACCACCACTCTTCCATCACTCACTGCCCTGCCCAGTAGCCTTTCCTGCAAGGCTCTCCTAGGACTTGCTGACAATGAAAGGCATCAGAAGGCTGTGAGCTTTTAGGGCAAAAATGACTGCTGTAGAGTTAAAGTCTCTTTGAGAGTCGGAGTTTTGTGAGACTGGTGAAAAGGATCGGGGCGTGGCCTTCCCAGATGCATTTTAATGTAGTGGAAACCTACTACCCCTGAGATATGAGTCCATGACTGCATTGCTTAACAGCAATGGCCCCTAATATCCTCATTCACAAAACAGAGTTGGTAGTACCCACTTGCTTCCCAGGGCTGTGCCATAAATAACAAAGTGTCCGATGGTGCCCAGCACACCGTAGATAGTCAATAAATGCTGGTTCATGCTAAATAAACTTTATTTTTTCCTTCCATTTTCATAATAAATAGTCTTTTTCTTCTTTCCTTTGGTGATGAGACAGGACATATAGTAGCTAAGGTTGGAATGAAAGGACTCCAATCCCCACTC
Organism: Peromyscus eremicus; assembly: GCF_949786415.1. Lineage (NCBI taxonomy): Eukaryota > Metazoa > Chordata > Mammalia > Rodentia > Cricetidae > Peromyscus > Peromyscus eremicus. The sequence goes on along the minus strand of NC_081419.1, from coordinate 132,512,521 downwards.
GGCCTTTGAGCACTGATTACATGACCCTGGCCGGTTCACTTGACCTCCCTGGGCCTCCTCTTCTTACTCCATTAACACGGCAATACTGTTGAGAGCGTCACGGAGTTCCTGTAAGCATCAAATTAAATAATGTGCATAAAACACTTAGCATAGTAATTGGCAAATAATTGGAGGTAACCTGTAGATAAATATTAGCTCAGGGATATGCTTAATATGATTTTAAAATATCTTTATTCATGGTCCATCCTTAAATATATTCTTAAAATAAATTTTCAAAGATTTCCAACTTTAAATTGGACTTGATGGGTTTTTATGAAGAGAGAGAGAGATCGAGAGAGAGGGAGGAGAGAAAAAATACAAAATTGGGTTGGTAGGGAAGAGAGGGTAGATCTGGAGGTGTTTTGAGCAAAGAACTAATAAAACATTTTTTAAAAAGATCTTTGCTAATAAAAAAATTAATGTATCTCCAAGTAGACCTGTCTCAAAGAGTTTGCAGAACATTTTAGGAGAACAGGATATAGGGTAGGAAACAGAAAATCCACCTCTTATTTGGTAACAGACTAGATCACGTAGGATGGAAATACTACCAAGGGGTTTGAAAAGGAAAAGACAGTATCCTTTTCAAAGACAGTTATGGTAGAGAGGACCCAGGAGCTGTGAGTCTGCAAGTCAGCACAGGTCAAAAGAGCAAGTGGCAGAGAGCTGGAGAAAGGTCTCCAGATAAGAACAGAAAAACCAAGGCTCAGAACAGAGCACATTGCATCCCGTTTGTATGATAGCGTGAGGAACCTGACCTTGTGCTTCTTGGGGTTTGTCCTGGGAAGAAGCAAATACTTAACCTGTGATGGGCACTAGGCTGAATATCTCACTGAATCCCACACCAACCTTGCTGCTATTTGCAGAAAGTCCGCAGCTTTTATTCATAGGCTATAAGGGTGGCTTATACATCTAGTTCATTTATACAGAACAACCCCAATAGCCTCTCAGACATCATATTTGGATTCTTGAACAGCCAGCAATGAGTTGGTCTTGTCAAGTAAGTCAGCTTGGACACCATCATCTTTTTCCATATGCTGGAATCTGTGTGATGACCTAATGGGATATTTCATTTTTGTTTTCTCACCAAGTGTTGAAACAGGGATGTAAACACTGATAGTTACTGTGGGAAACATGCTTCAGAAAACTCTAGCAATTGAAACAAAGCTGGCAATATTCAGGCATTCCCAAAATGGCAGGTCTTCATGCTCAACTATCCAATAGCCTTGACTTGGCCAACTCTGTGTAACTTTAAAAAAAAAAAAAAAGCATGAAAATGTACTTAACAAATAGTTACATAGAGCTGACAATGGACTATGAACCTGGCACTGAGTTAGGTAATTTATAAAAACTCATTTACAAATTAAAGAGACTTGTAAGATTATAGAAATGTGTAAGAATTGAGAAAAATGTAAGCAAATTGGAGAACAACTGTAAAATATGCATTTTCAAAAATGTTAAGGTCAAAGACAAAAAAAGATGGAGCAAGTAACGCAGAGAAAAGGCAACTAAAAGAGCTGACAGTGAAGTGCAGGGAGTCATCTTTGATTAAAGCAAAAACTGACAACATTTGTTTTTAAAATGCACCGCCCTACTGCTGGCTGAGCCCCTGGTTCTGATGTTTGATAATGCCCTTGTCACTAGGAAATGCATAGTAACGTATTTACGGCCCAGGTGTCATGTCTACATCTTACTCATCAAAATGGTTCATAAAAAATAATAAAGATGTATAGAGAAGAAACATGATGAAATAAAAATAAAAATGCTAACATTTGGAATATCTGAGTGGGAGGATATTGGAATACAGGCGTTTTATATTTTGCATGTTTACGTGAGTCTAAAATTACTGAGCAAGATGTCTGGGAGGAGTAAAGAGAAACAAACCATAATCAGGGTATATTATGTGAGAAAAAATCTATTTTCAATAAAAGGAAAAATAAATAAATAGAATCAAATCTTACACAAATGTTTTTGTTTTAACTTTTAGAAATCATTTTTTCATTTTCATCACTTAAAATTTTAAATCTATGAGATGACTTCTGAAACTTCAACTTTAATGTTTGCTTGCAGCTTGTGTTAGTGTAAGGACAGGAGAGAGCTTGACGATGGAATTCTTCCCCACGTGGTTCAAACAGCCCAACAGTGTGATGATGGACTTGCAGGGTAGGTCTATTCCCCTGTATGGAAAACAGGCTTACCAATGCTTTTTCTCACCTCTTTATAAAAGGTATCTAATTCAATGGTACACATAAGAGATTTCAAACAGCATGATAAAATGAATTAGAGACATGATTATCTTTAAGGAATTCTAATTAATATTATTCATTATTTCAAAAGTTTTAGCATCTTCCCATGATGGCCAGAGCCTCTCTGAGCATTGTGAGAAAACTCAAAACCTTTCCAGATTCTATGTTTTTTCTAGAACTAAGATCTTGAATCTTTAATACTCATATCATCCCCTCCCTAATGACCTATAAATCCAGGTGTCAGTGTTGATGTTATACCTTTATTCTGGGACATGGTACAAAGACCCAAGTTTGAATCTACCAGTACATCTAAAGATTTCTATCACAGTAAAATTCTTAGGACCAAAAGAAGACAGAATCCATAATAAATAGTGATTTAAATACTGCTCCCAGGAAAAACAGGCATTGAAGACGTCAGGGAACATACACCAGGACCCTTTCCTCTCCTCTCATTTCTCAGCATTTCACCACACAACAATTGGCTGGTTTTATCCAGCCAATAGGACTAAGAAGTTCCTGTGTCTGAGAACTCTATCCTGTATTGGCAAGTGAGAATGGGAACGTAGATGTCTTCTCCATCCTGTCACTTGACTTTTACATCACTTGGAAGCTCAGTTTCTTGTTGTATCACAGCACCTGTTCTGAAGAGCATCAGACAGAGTGACAGGCAGCTATTCTGTGAAACTCAGCAGCCTCTGCCTTGCTTGTGGAATTTTCGCACTTTGTTAGGAACTGGCAGCAGATACTCAAGGATCAGCCTAACTATGGCAAGATTTCTCTGCTTCAAGGATCCCTCTGATTTGGGGAAAGCTCAATTCTCTTCCAAATATCTGTATTTTAAGTTTAGTTTTGTTTTTCTGAGACAGGATCTCACTATCTCTAGACTGGCCTAGAACTCAGGATCTTCCTGGATCAGTCTTCCAAATGCTGAAACTATAGGAGTATACCACCATACTTGGCTTATACTCTGCTCTATATCTAAAATGGCATGCATTGGTGCAAAAACATAACTATCTTATGGTGCAGTCTAACTGTCATATACTATATGCTTTATTGAATAATTGAATTTCTTTACTAGCAAATATTATCATCATTACTTTTATAGATGGAAAAACTGAGGTTTACAAAAGGTCCAAATCTAGCAAGTAATGGAGATGGACTTAGAACCCAGACAGTTTGATTCCAGAACCAGAACTCTTGGCCACTAAGGTGAATCTACAGTCATATGCTATATAACACTAGTTGAATCAACAGTGGACCACACACAGGTCCATGATTCCATAATATCTTATAGACTACACATACCATATCCCTCTTGTTTTGAGTAAGTACACTACAGTGTAGGTACAATGAAGGAACAATTCATTTCTCAGAACATACCCCTATTGGTAATATAGAAATATCTGTAATTTTATTTTTTATTTCAATTTCTTATTACTGAGACATGCATATCACAGAATATATAATAGCATTTTTGCTAATTGAAGACTATATATATGGAGAGGCAGGGGGAGTAATAGTTAGGGGTAAGGAAGACTCAAAAAACTTACTTTAAGCTTTGTGAATTTCTTATTGTTGAATTGAAGGCATGTGTTCCATTAAACTTAATTAAATTTGTCCTTTAAATTGTGAAATGTTTCAAATATTTCTGTAACTACAAGGATAATATTACAAAATTTCATGCCCACCACCCAGATTTAACCAATATTATCCTATCATGTTTCCTTCAAATTTTGTTAAAAATAAACACTCCATACACATTCACCCAACAACAGGCACCTGAGTTGGTCCTCCTCCTCCTCCTCCTCCTCCTCCTCCTCCTCCTCCTCCTCCTCCTCCTCCTTCTTCTTCTTCTTCTTCTTCTTCCTCTTCCTCCTCCTCCTCCTCCTCTTCCTCCTCTTTCTCCTCCTCCTCCTCCTCCTCCTCCTCTTCCTCCTCCTCCTCCTCCTCCTTCTCTTCCCCTTCCTCTTCTTCTTTAGGTAACTTGACCATCTATAACTTTTTAGGGAAAAAATTTATCTAAGTTTTCAAATAATTGACATGATGTTTTATTTTTCATTTTTAATCCTTTTTCTATAGTAGCCCTATATTTCTTTTATTTCCAATACTCTCAATCCTGACTTCTTCGCCTGTCAAGTCTTGCCTGAGGACTGTCCTTATCAGTGGTGTTTTAGAACAGAAAAACAAGCAAAGCTTTCTGCTGCTCAAACATATGTTTGTTTTGTTGTTGATGTTGTTGTTGTTGTAGTGCTTTGTTTTGACCACTTGAAATCATGTGCCTGTGCTGAGGTGTCTCCCTAGCTGGGTCATCTTCCGGGTATGAAAGGAAAGACATTCACATTGAGGACCAGCCTACACTATTATGGAAGCATCAGGCTGAAGAGCCAACCTGAACAAGGAAGAAGGAGAGAAGCTGAGGTCAGAGGTCTCAGTGGAATCCCTGCTTAATCATTTGCCATCTGAGCACCCTTGAGTTTGTATTAGAAACAGTGTATGACTGCTTATGAAAAATGAAATTGTATGTGTGGCGCCTGGAACACTCACAGGCAGTATCTGCCCAGCCAGACCTTGCCGCTGCTGCCACTGACATCAGAATTATTATTGGCTTCATTTGGGTGAAGGGCTGTGTGCAGGGCCAGCCAAGGCCAGACTTCCCTTCCCCTCACACCTCTCCTGGCTCAGGTCTGGCATAAGACCAGAGCAGGACTGACAGGTCTAAGATAGACCTTGGCCTGATCCTCAGAGATTTCAGGATTCATCTTATCAGCTGCTTTCTACAAACAAGACCCACATTTTTATAGAGTAGACAGTGTGGTTTTGAAAATGTAGGATTTCATAACTAGTGATTCCCAGATATTATGTCAATGCTTTCAGGAGTAGAATTATACCCAGGGCTGGTATAATTATACCCTGGCCTGCTTGTATAACATGGTGCTATTTAAATTGGTCTCCCTCATGTCCCAGGGGTTCCACGCACCAAAATTTTTTCCCTACCATATACCAATGGTACACAGGCCACCTGCCCCCACACTCAATTCACCCAGAATTTTTAACAGTAAGCATTAATACAACTATTCATTGAGGGAACATGCTATGCAGTTTGAAGTATATCCTTTGCTGTAAGGATCCCACATTTCTCAGGGTAAGGACCCAAGTGCACTCCTTTGACCTCATTCTCTAAAATATTTGATATGGAAGATATCACTAGCTCGTTTGGGTCTTAGTATAAAATCACACAGACATCGTTGTGTGAACTATGGGGTCATGTTCAAAGGCTCAGAGTTCTTCCCCATGTGGGCATGCACACACGTGTACACACCAACACCTCTGTTTTAGCTCCTTTCAGCTCAGTAGTTGGAGTTCAGTGTAATATGATTACATTACGATGTGAGGAAGGCTGGTTAGAGACTAGCCAGTGACTGGGGAAGGAAGCCAAAGAGGAGCTGCAAAGCCAAGAAGAAAGTAGAAGCAAGCAAAGAATGAAAAAGAACAATACTATGGGGGTGGATACTAAATGCCAGAGCATTACACTCTTGAAGATTCCATTTATTTGTTTGTTTGTTTCTTTGCTTGCTTGCTTGCTTGTTTTGTGTGTGTGAAAGAGAGTGTAGGGGTGTGTGTGTGTGTGTGTGTGTGTGTGTGTGTGTGTGTGTCTGTGAGAGAGAGAGAGAGAGAGAGAGAGAGAGAGAGAGAGAGATGGGGGGGTGTTAATGCATATGTAAGTACCCTTACCCACATGGAGGCCAAATGAAAACACTGTGTGTCCTGCTCTATCACTCTCCATCTTATTCCTTTGAGGCAGGGTCTCTCATTGAATCTGGAACTAGACTGGTGACTGGGCCCAGCTTTTTACATAGATTCTGGAGCTTTGAACTCAGGTCTTAATGTTTATACAGCCAATGCTCCCGCCAGTTGAGCTCTCTCCGCAGCCCCTACTCTCAAAGAGTTTAAAAGCTTGCTTCACCTCACCCATGTTTCCTAGTGGGAAGCTGTGTAGCTCCCTCCTCACATTGTGAATGGAAAAGAGCGATCTAACCACAGTGGATGTGCAGCATCACAGTGGTCCAGACTTGTACCATCTTATTGGGTAGCAGTTATCAGATGTTCTAGAAGGAAGGAAGGTTTATTGGTGTAGTTAACTGTTAGGACATTGGGAAGAAACCACTTTTATCTCTTAGGTAAACCCAGTTGACGGGTGGTGGCTGCCTAGAACACCAGCTTCAGACTGCCTCCATGACTGAATAGTGAAAGATGAAGGAGAACCCTATCTATGCTTCATATTTGACACCCTACATAGACATAAATAAGTCTTCCCTTTTTCCATATACCATCTCCAAAGAGGATGTGTTCTGACCTGACGAGCATTTCCACATCCCTACAGTGGGCCAGCCACTGTAGTAAATGCTTTGTTGCAATTAGCTCATTTTCTTTACCACAAGCAGGAACATCATGGCTCAGCTTGATGTTTCTGCCCTTACCTTCTAGAGCTGAGACTGAAATGTGAACAGGTGAAAGATCATGCTTCTGAAGCTGACCTTTGCTCTCCACTTGCTGGGACTACGGCCAGAGCATAGCTGGGATGAGGTGGTCACTGTGGAAGGTGAGGGTTTGGCACACAGAAGATCACTATATTTTGCTACTTTCTTTTGTGTAAGTTTTGCATGTGTTTGCAATTTTCTGTTTTAGAGTGTTTTCATTGAAAAAACTGTATTATTTTAGACACTGAGTCCATTTTTATTAACTGTGCTCTTGACAATTTCATACACATATATAATGCATTCTGGTTACTCTCAACCCGCCTCCCCTAGATCCCTCCTACCCCTGTCATGCACACCCCCTTCCCTAGAAGTCCCTTTCTTGTGTCTTTTTGCTTTGTTTTGTGCCCCACTAAGTTTAACCAGAGCCATCTGTGTGACCAGAAGTTTGAAAATGTCTCTGGAGCCTAGTGGGTTCACCTGTGGGTATTCAATGATGCTCCACCCTGCCAGCCAGCATCTATCAATAGCCAATAATTCAGGAGAGAAAGGTAGGACCCCTTGAGCCCCTCCCTGATCCATAATTGACTAATGACAGGCCCAGTATTGTGCAAGTCCATTGGAGGCAACCCCAGTTGCTGTGGGATCATGATTGTGATGGTTTTACCAAGCCCAGAAAACAGCATTTCATACAGTCCTCCCCCCACCCTCGTGTCCTGGCTCTTCCATTCTCTCTATCCTCTCTTCTGTGATGATCCCTGAGCCTGAGAGTGGGTAGTATAAACATCCTATTTAGGGCTGAGCACTCAACCATCACTTATTCTTAGCACCTTGAGAAGCCATGCCACTCTGTGTTTATGGCTATTCATGGCAAAGAGAAGCTTCTCTGATTAAGGTTGGGAGTAGCATTTGTCTATGAGTAGAAACACAAATGTTTATAAAGCAGCTTGGGGCCATGACAATTTAGCTACACACAACATCAGACATTTGTGACTATTGGTGCCATTTGTATATAGGGATGTGAAATAAGAAACATGAATTCCATTCCTAAGGATGAAAGAAGATGCCGGCAGACATGAAGTATGTGATGCTCAGAACTTCCTGCATTGATTTGCTCACAGACAGCCACCTGCTGGGGATGGATCCACCTGGAGATGGATCCCCAACAGTCAGCTTTTGGGGTCTATATCAGATAAGGGTCATCTTTCCCAGTGTGTCCTTCCTAAAGGATCCAGTGGCCAGTGACTGTGCAAAGCAGCAGGAGAGCCCCAGTCACTGTGAACCCAGGACAATGCTGCTAATAATCAAATAAATATTATCCAACACAATACTGGTTTATAATCATTCCAGAGCTTGCTTCCTTCCAGGCTAAATGTGCATCATGATTTGACTTCTTCTTCTTCCCAAGCCTGCCATTCCTCTTGCCTTTCATGGGGTTACCCCATGTAAACACCTTGCACCCCACCTTCCAACTGTGTACCTCCATCAGGAGTGACCGACAGGAAGAGGTGAGAGCAAGTGCTGCCAGTAAGCCCAACTATTATCATTGTTCAGCACCCCAAGCTGGCCCCCTGAGCCCAGTGCTAGGCAGACAAAGCATGTATCAGGAGCTCAGAAACAGATCCCAGGGCTCTCTAAGCAGCAGGAAGGCATCAAGGCTAAATTCCGAGAAGGCCTTTCCTGGCATCAGCTCCCTGCAAGCCCAGCTGGATGCAGCTGCTAGATGACTTTGAAGGCTGAAGCTCATGCCCTGACCCAGAAGGCCTCCCAGCAGCTCAACCTCAGAGGCCAAGCCCACTCCACAGCACCTCTACATGGCAGCCACTCTGAGTGATGCCAGAGCCAGCAGGTGGCTCTGAAATGCCCCATGTAATTAGAAATCTCATTTCCATTCCTGGTCTCTGGTTTGCATGGCAAAGGGAGCCGTTTTTCTGGAATGAATTATCCCCTCCCTGCAGATGTCTTCAAAGGCTTATAATCCAAAACGGGCTCTTGGAGACCCAGCCTCCCAGGGCCGCCCCTGCACACAGGAAGTCACTCTTTTGCCCGCACAGATGGGCTTTGGAAACATACAAAGTGCCGATGTGGCAGAAAACTCAAGGGCAAGAGTGTGTGCCTGGATCTTAGGGGAGCTCAGGCTACCTTTACCCTCAGCCCCACTCAGTATATGTGGGACTATCCCTCCTTTAGCACCAAATGGCTTCTCTCTAAGAAGTCCTTAGTCCCAGCCAAGCCCTATCTTCTCTTACTCAGGAGGGATGAAGGCCGATCAGTTTTGGGGGTTAATTTGCATTAAGACCCTTATCTCTAAGTCAAATTGAAAAAAGTTCTATGTATATATGCATGCCATATATGTAAGCTCTGTAGCTAATCATTCATCTATCCATTTATTTCTAACAAACATATATTATGTCCCTACTGGTCATATGACCAAATAAAAGATTTCTTACTCTGGAGTAAGGTTTTCTAGGAGGAGCTTACAAAGGCTATAAATGATCTAATAAAGTTAAAAATCTTGGAATAAAGATATGAACGTCTGAATAGATATTTCTGACACATCAGGATGTTTCTCAAGGTGGGTCCTCTGAGCCATGCCTCTGGCAGTCTCCACAGCTCTGGTGCAGAGACCAGCACCATCAACATTCTACCAGAGCTAGTTAGAAATGCAGTTTCTCTGACCCTAAACTAGCTATATTAGAATCTTCCACCTTGAACATGCTCCCATGAGTAGAGCAGCATTGCTTCTTGGGATAGCTATCATGGGATGCCAGGGATGCCATCCAATGAGCCACCTGATATCAAAGTTGTTCTGGGACGGTGTTGGGACTTCCCAACCCAAAGACTCTTTTGCCTTTCAGTCCTAGGGCAGAGTGTCTATGGGGGGAGGGGTCCTCAGCATACCAATTAAGTCAGCTGCAGCCATCTCACCTATTGAATGTAGCCCCCTGAGAGACCACCGTCAATATCTACCTAGTCAAATCTAACCAGGTTGGACAGTTGTCCAAAAGCAAAAGTAAGTAACTGAAAGAAATTGCTGCCAAATCACCTCAAACATGCAACAGCTTTAAATATCAGCTACACATTTTTCAGTGTCTCTCCTGATTGTCTCTCCAGAGACTGGCTCACCTCTCACATGGCAGCTCAGGGATCCCCAACAAAGCAAACAGACATCACCAACAGGTATTTACTGTGACTAAAGCATCTTCTGGGCTTTACGGATTAAAGCAAGACACAGCCCCACCCAGATCAGAGGGAAGGGCGTGAATATAGAAGCCACAGTTCACTGAGGGCTGGCCACATAAGAAATTATCCGGCTTAGCTACACATTGGAATCACCTTGCCAGTTTTCTCAAAGTGCTGTCACCAAACTCCACCCCGGAGTCTTACGAACAGCCTGAGCATCTGATGCTTTCAAGTTCCCTGGGCAATTCTAGGACATGTCAGAGCTTAATAACCCATGAATATAATAAGATTGCAAAAAAAAGATCAGATTCTTTTTTAAAATCATGTTCATGTGTGGGAGGAGGGGTGTGAGCATCATAACACACCTGTAGAGGTCAGAGGACAACTTGCCCCCTGAGCCATCTCCCCAGCCCTTAGATTCTTCCTGAATCTGAAGTTTGACCCTTACTCACTGGAACTTAACTCCTGTATAACCTCCCCTTGGGTGTTGACAGGACCTAGTAACTGGCCTTTGGCAAATAAAATTCCCAAGAAAAGGAATCACTGTTATAGTTAGGTGACAAAGGACCAAACTCCATCTTACTCTCATGCACTCCAGGCCCACTGACTATTTGTATATACTTGCTCCAATGAAGCAAGATGCCACATTGCTCTTCTGAGAGGTCCACATGACAATGGACTAAATCCTGCCATGGACCATGTGATAGCTAACCTTGAATGTCAACTTGACAACATCTGGAATCAACTAAAACCCAAGTAGCTGGGCACACCTGTGAAGGATTGCCCTTGGGTGGATCACTTGAGATCAAAAGAACAACTCCAAATCTGGGCCACACCTTCTGGTGGCAGTCTACATAAAAGGACATGGAGAAGAAAAATTTTATTTTTGCCTGCTTGCCCTCACTCTCACTGGCAAGTTCATCTACCCTGCTACTGAGGTATTCCTTTGCTGGTATTAGAATCTACTTCTTCAGGATTCCAACATAGGCTAAAGACATGCTGAGACAGCTAGCCTCGAGAACCAAATAGCTATCAGATTCTGGGCCCTTCCTTTGGGAGACAGCCATTGTTGTACAGGCTGAACTACAACATGTAAGCCACTCTACTATAGCATGTGTGTGTGTGTGTATATATATATATACATACATACATATATATGTATGTATTCTATCAATTCTGTCCCTCTAGAGAACCCTACTAATACAGGCCACATATATAAGCTTAGAAACCAATCCTCTCCCCAGTCAGCCTTCAGCTGAGTCCCCAGCCCCAGCTTATACCTTAAATGTAGTCTGAGATTCCAGCTAGCCTGTGCCTGACTTCCTAACACATAAAAATCATGATACAATAAAGTATTTTAAGCTGTTAACTTTTGAGATAATTTTTAAGGCAGCAGTAAGTACCTAGTGGAAAGCCTGGAAATCATTTTGATTGCTGTCCAGATGGCTCTGTGTAAACTGTAGGTCAGATACTGCAATGCATGACTGGGAATGTTCTCATGGAAGAATAGATGTCTGGAGCATCCAAATAAGACTTTAAAGAATGGATATTGGGTTTTGAAGAATAAGTAGGATGTCAGCAAGCAGAGAAGGGACAAAAGGTTTTCAGGAAGGCAGAAGAGTCTCCTCTCGGTCTGGAACACCCTCCTTCTACCCCTACTCTTGACCTCAGGTTCATCCTTCAGTGTTCAGCTGAGATACTAGTTTAGTTGGAAGGCCTTTTCTGTTTACCCTTGGGCTGGTGACAGTTTGCATGTCAGGTTCCCTAAGAGACTTTGCTGTATCCTGAATCCTCCCTAAAAATATTGCCTGAAACACAGGCTTGCATCCAGGTAGCTTACATGGGAACCAACAAACAGTACACATATACAGAACAAAGGCAAGAATAAAACAAGGTGAAATCAACTAAAAATGATGTTGAGGTGCCATAGGCCACTGGGACCCAGTCTTGCAGGGTAGCCTCTTACTAAGCAGCTGTGGGGAATGCTCTTAGAGTCTCTATCCAGTATACAAAGATGGATCCTGTCCTCCACTAGAAAAAGCAGTTCGTAAGTTACTAACACACTAGAAATCCCCACGCTTCTAAATTACTGAGTGGTTCCTATAGGCCTCTCATGCAGCAGTAGTGGGACATGAAGTGACTGAGACAAGAAGCTATTGTGTTCAGTTAAACATGGCTGTTCAACAGAGTGATGGACAGAATAAAGAGCACTAAAGAGATTGACAGCAAGGCAAAGGTATGACACTGTCACAGTGGGTCCCAACGTATCCCTTCAGTGCTTTTTAATTGACTTTCCTATGGCTGTCTTTCTCAGGCAGCAGGGAGCTCTGGAAAGGACCTCATTCTTCATGTGCCCCCATAACTCTACACAGTACCAGGCATCTAACCAGGAGTCACAGGCATTTCATTGATTAAGCTCACTAGCATGGTGTAAACGGACTGGAGCCTTGGGTAGTAGAGAGCTTGATCATGAAGTCAGTACTCAGCCATGTCAACTTTGTGAACAATGGTAGAGTGATAGACTGTGGGGACAGACCCTGGAAAACTTTAAATCATCACCAAAAAGTGTTTCCACAATGTGCTTCAAATATATTGGGCTGCAGGGGAGATTGCGGCACAAGATCAGAACCTGAGAGGTCCACCCACCAACCAGCAGACAGGGAGAATGTAGTGAGCACATCTGATACCCCCACTCAGTCTCCTACACCACCCACTTGCCCCAGCACCAGCAGTTCACAGCTGGAGATTCTTGGAAGAATTGCACTTGATGAACAGCATCCATCCTGCTAGAAAAGCCAAAGATTTTTCTCCCTCCTGCATCCGCTGGGGAGGTCTCCAGTTATAATGGATGGATAGAAAGGCCAAAGCTGCTGCCCTACAGTGGGGAAACCCAGTGGTGCTATTCGTGATCCAGGGAACCAGACTCTAGTCTCCAGATGATCCACATCTTCCCCTGTCCCTCCTGCTCTTCCTCCCACACTTCATTATGGTTTTCCTTACAAAACCCTTACATAAGAAGAACTTGACCCAAGATAGTAATGTACTTGATACTGTTTTCCCCAACCAACCAGAAGGAAGAATTGTCCTCAAACTTCCAAATACCTTAAGTCTCTTGGGGGAAAAAAAAAAAAAAAAAAAAAACTTAGTTCATTGGGCTTTCATTGATGCTGCAATGCTTCAAATTCTATGGGGATATAGCACGTGATGTGTTAATTCGCCTTCCCAACACCACTCCAAGATAGCTATGTGTCTTGGTTTTTTTATGGCTGCATAATCAATTACCACAACAAAGTTTGAGACAATACAATTTGTTATTTCAAATTTCTCTGGGCCAACAGTCCAGGCATAGGGCAGCTAGGCTAGAATCTTAAGGAAAGTTTGGGATGCTCTGGTTTCTTGCTGATAGATGACCAAGGTCTGGTTTAATTGTTGTTTGACAAGTATGGGTCTCATTCAGTTCCTGATGGTTGCTTTCAATTCAAACAATGTGGTCTTCTTCATAAGCAAATTGTAATATGATCTTTGCTCTTTCAGGTCAACAGGAAGGTGTCACCTGCTTCCTAGTGCCACCCTGAAGGGCTTACCTGACTCAGCCAGTCATACTTGGGGATTATAGGGATTTTTTTATGACTATAAAACTAAATGAATAGAGGCTACTCATTCATTTGAAAAAAATTCTTCTCACCACATAACACAATATAATCATGAAAGTGATATTTCATCATATTTCTATATCTTTCCCACATTCACAAAAAAGACATACCTAAGAGGAAGTGGGAAACTTGGTTGTTATCTTAGGATTCTGTGGAATATTCCTTTACATTGTGTGAATATATGTCACTGTGATTGGTTTAATAAAAAAGCTGAGCCGGGCGGTGGTGGCGCACGCCTTTAATCCCAGCACTGGGAGGCAGAGCCAGGCGGATCTCTGTGAGTTCGAGGCCAGCCTGGTCTACAGAGCGAGATCCAGGAAAGGCGCAAAGCTACACAGAGAAACCCTGTCTCGAAAAAAAAACAAACAAAAAAACAAACAAAAAAAAAAGCTGGCTGGCCTGTAGCTAGGTAGGATAAGGTTAGGCAGGAGAACCAGACTAAGAAAACGCTAGGAAGAAGAAAAGGGGGAGTCTCAAGTAGATGCAGAGGGAAGCAAGATGAACACGGCATGTTGAAAGAAGGTACTGTCACATGTCAGAAGGTAGAAAAAATATGGGTTATTTTAAAATATAAGAATTAGCTAGTAACAATCCTGAGCTATTGGACAAGAATTTATAATTAATAAATAGTCTCTTAGTGGTTATTTGGGAGCAGCTGCCAAGTCAGAAAAACTCTGCCTGCAGAATTCTGTCTATCACAGTATGATTCTCTATGGGATTTTTGAGGGGGAAAAAATCAAGTCTTGAGGCAGTTAAGTCATTTGCTCTGGATCCTAAGAAACTAATTCTTGATCCAAACTCTCAATCCCTCTGTCTCAGATGGGTAGTCTACAGCTGGCCCCTGTACCAAGATTCTCCAACATCCAAGAGTGTGAATTTTTTCCCTCTAAGATTCAGGACTCACAACAGAATGACCCAAAGCTGAGGCCAATGACTCACCACTTCTAATGTCTTTAGAGGTAAGTCAGGAAATATAACTGAAGGCAGCATCCACATACGAAGCAAAAAGAAATGGTGGTTAATGTGGCATGCCCAGCCTACAGGCACTTAAATTCAATTAAAGTGCACACACATACACATAAGTACTCTGCCCTTCAAATAGACCAAAGATGCTGGGTAGAGCAGCTTCTAGCTGACAATTCACAAACCCAGGTCTAGACTGTTTTCCCACAACTGAAAAGACCCCAAAGTAGATAAAAGGCAGAGGCGGAAATCTAGTCTATTTCGGGGACACCTGATATTAACTGTAAGTCAGAATCTTTGACGTCCTGCTTTCCTGATAGGTGGATCTGATACATAAAATATTATTTATAGTTATATAGTATATATATATATATATACATATATAGAGTTATATTATATGCAAATATATTCACAAAACATAAGTTAGAATTTTTTTGCAAAGAAAAAAATAGCTATAGTCATAAAGGCATGTGGTAGTATTTCAGTAAAATTTTATTTATAAAATAAATACTACAAAATAAATAAATCCAGACAGTGGGCCAGATTGTCCTCAAGCCCAGCTCTGGTACAGAGAATAAATTTGACAGTCAGGGGACCTGACTTCACTTTCTGACTCTGCCTCTTACCATCTGTGTGACTTGGGCCAACTCAGTTAGCTTTATAAGCCTGTGAACAGTATTAACAGCCACTGAACACATACATATTGGTGTACTCTTCCAAGCTCCAGTCCCATTTGGGTTACACATAGACTGAGTTCAGGTCAATGGTATATGGTGGAAATGATGTCTGCCAACCCCAGGCCTGGCTCTCATACCCTCCTAGGAACATCACATGTCCTTCCTTGCTTTATCATTATGGCCTTCAAATTGGTATGTCAAATATCAAGCTCATCCCTTGACACCAGGAAGCACTCAATACACCCTACCTAGTATGATGAATTGATTATAAAATGCACCGTTTGTAAGAATAGGCTTTTTAAAGGAAACTCCAGAAACTTCATTAAAAATAAGTCAACTAACTTTCCCAAAAGACATTAGCCCACTGAGATTTTACTTAATGTTGAAAATAACATTTTGATAAGGAATATGCTGATTGTACATTTTACCTCAAAAAAGGCATCGCTTATTAATTCCCCTTGAAAGAAGAAAGGAAAGAGGAAAAATATCCTCTAATTTTTGCATGCTATTCATCATTTCCTCTACTCAGCAAGAGTTCCTTGAACGGGTCCACTCTGTGTAACTTTGAGATGGCTGCTGATTCAGCCAGAGTCCTACTGCCCAGTGGTCAAAGTGGGTGGTCAATGGGCTATAGACCTGGGGTCCCCAAAACACAGAACTCCATGACATGAATAAGGGATCTTGTCCTGGCAATCAAATCCATAGACCTCCCTCCCACTACCCTAGACACAAGTAGGTGCCAAATATAACTATGGATGCCAGAGCAGCAGCCACTATAAAAAAAAATAGTGTTTGCTAGAACCTGCATGTCTCAAGCTCAAAGCCGTGAAGAAGTCAAACAAACAAACAAAAAAAAAAAAAAAGAAAGGAAAGGAAACAGCAATTCCTTAGTCCAAGGAGAGTTGGTGTGTTTGTAGGCTAAAGATAGATTCTGAGAACAAAACTTTGAAGACGCAAACTGGGGATGCCTAATGAAGGAACAGCAAGGGCCCACAGATGTTTTTGAAAACATGTCAACAAAGAAGCATCTTTGCTCCTGTAGCAGAGAAATGTGACTGCTGTCAATCACACCAGTCTGTGTGTACCCAAACATCACATTGCTTTCCATACAAACACGCAATTATTATGTCAATTAAAAATAAAAACATAACTTTTTTTTAATACACAAGAAGAGAACCAACAGGCCAGCTTGCCTTTTATTAAGATAACCCATGAATCAAGATCTGTGCAGAGTAGAACTGTGAAATGAATAACCTTGCTCCACATTTCTGCCTTTAAGGACACCAGGGTTAGGCTGAGGAGACGGCTCGGTGGATAAGAGTACTTACTGAACAAACATGAAGTCCTGAGTTCAGATTCCCAGGGCCCATAAATAAAAGCCAGGAATGACTTCATGGGTTTTTAACCCCAGCATTGGGAAGGAGAGACAGGTAGATCCCAGCTTTCTGGCCAGCCAGCCTAGCCCAAATGGCAAGCTTCTAGTTCACTAAGAGATTATGTCTCAAAGCGATGAAGCAGAGAGCTGTAGAGGAAGACACCCAGCATCCTGCTCTGGCTTTCATGTGCACATGCATGGGCATGCACAACTACACAAAAGTACTATACATCATACGTACAGAGACACACACACAACAGCAGCAGGCCTCACACCACTGAATGTTGTAACAAGTCTTCTGTTCCACCAGCCAGCTCCCAAATAATGACATGGAAACTTCTTATTAATTACAAAAGTTTGGCCTTAGCTTAGGCTTGTTCCTAACCAGCTCTTATAACTTAAGTCAACCCATTTATATTAATCTACATTCTATCACATGGCATTACCTTTCTTCCATCTTGTACCTCCTGTTTCATCTCCGTGTCTCCTGGCTTCTGCCCCCTGGATTCCTCCTCCTCTTCCTTTCTTTCCCCAGAGATCCTGCCTGTACCTCCTGCCTAGCTATTGGCCATTCAGCTTTTTATTACACCAATCACAGCAATACACCTTCACACAGTGTACAAATAGCCCACAACAGAATATTCTACCTGTAAACCACCCTTTCACTCAAACTCCCTATGATTGATGTTGTTATTAACATCATTATTCCTACATCCAACTGTTCATGAAAACATTAAGATTCAGAAAGCCCACATGCATATCCCAGAGTCACACAGCTATTAAATGAAGGAACTAGAATATGGTCATAAGTAATCTCAGTCTAAAGTGGGCCCCTTCGACTACAGGCTCTCCAGTCCCATGAGCAATATAGAACAAGCAACGCCACCTGCTAGGCCATGTCTGAAGCACTAAACGTATCTCATTTTAGTTTTGACAGCCCTATAAGATTGAGGCTGTCATCCCTAGCAGTTTATATATGGGAAAGAAACAGGACTAAGAAGGGTCAAGTGGCTTTCTCCAAAGTTAGGAGGCTAGAAAACAGTATCTCATTCCTGATCACACTCTTTTAAAGTCTAGATTCTAGAGTCTCCCAACATCACCTAGACTGCTGTCTTTGATCAAATTCTTTACCTAGAATCTTTTCTCTTTTCTCTGCTCCTTGGGCACATTCTAGCTAGAAGACCAGGCCTTCAGAGTTTAGTGAACATGATTCTACTTGAGTGTGACCTTCCTCTGTGCTGATTGACTTTAGTGCCATGTAAATGACGTGCTGTAAATCAGGAGGCGGGCAATCCCATCATGAATTATCCATTTGCTCCAACCCCATGATGACAGACATGCATAAATTCCAGTGGGCTGTGGCAGGTGCTGTCCTTTAGATTTTCAATTAAATGAGCCCTAACTTTGCTCACCTCTCAGTGGGGAGGCTGAGCATTAATATGCTAATGAGCAGTGCAGGGAGTATTGGTAGGAGCCTTTCGGTGTTGGTGTGACCTGTGACCTTCTCTGCTCTTCTGCCCTATTTAGACACCAGCAAGCTGGACAGATGGGTCTGTAAAGGAACGAGGAGTGTTTCAGTGAAGAAACCACAGCCATGAGGAAACCATGTCCTCAGCATCTGCAAAAATGGGGACAGGAGGCTGCTGAGAGGATTGGTCTCCTAGTACACAACTCAAAAGGACTTCTGACCACCTTTGCAGCACCAAGGGGCCACTGCTACACACCCAACAATGCATTTTAGAGCATGTTTCCCTAAGGGCTTTAGTTGAGCATCAAGTCACATTATTGTTGAGGAGTAACATGTTTTCTTGGACTAAGCGTGGCTTTGAGTACCACTCTTGCCTCTAATGCATTCTCACTATACATCTTTGGGCACTGTATATCTAAGCATCAGTTTGATCAAAAGGAAACCAGCAATGTGGGTTTGGCTACGAGAGGACACTTTGTATAGTAGTAGTAAATATTTTGGCTCTAACTGTAGTTATTGCTACCATTCTCTTTTCTTCTCTCCAAAGCAAAATGGAGTTACTCCCCTTCCCTGAGTAAAAATTGACTAAACTCCCTGAACTCCATGACTTGTGATAAGATAACAAAATATAAAAGATCTTTGGTTAAAAAAAAAAAAAAGGACAAAAGGAGGCAATTTTCTAGAATAACAGCCTAATCAATACAAGGGGAAAAGAAGGGATTGTATGCCTTAAAGGGGCCTCACTCTAATGTTGGACCTAGTGAGTCTGTTTCCTTCATAATAGCACAATCTAAAAGACCTAAAATCCATATCATAGCCCTTTATTCATTGAGATAAGCTGAATGAGACTCAGTGTCACAAGGTGAGGGAAGAAATAAAGGGATTGTAAAAGAGGAGGAGACAAGAAAATGGACCTTCTGTTTGTCATCCAGGGAGGACACAGTCAGCTGGAAAAATGTAGAATTGTCACTGTCAATACAGCAGCTGGACAATAAAAATTTCTTTCAGTTATGGATCATAACTTCCCATGTTCCATCCAACATTAACAAAAATCATTTATAATAAAGCTAGTTTCACCAAAGAAGCCATAAAATCCCTCAAACATCTCTCTTAGTTTAGTTTCTGTTGCTGTGATAAAACTCTGACCTAAACCAACTTGGAGGAGAAAGGGCTTGTTACATCTTAAAAGTTAGATTATATCACTGACAGAAGTCAGGGCAAAAACTCCAGGCAGGAATCTAGAGGCAGGAACTGAAGCAGAGACTATGGAGGAACGCTGCTTACTGGCTCTCTCTCTCCCCATGGCTTGCTCAGCCTGATTTCTAATATAACCCAGATCTACCTGCTCAGAGGTACCATTGTCCATAGTGGTCTGGAACCTCCAACATCAATCATTAATCAAGAAAATGCCCCACAAACATGACCATAGGCCAATTTGATAGAGGTGACTCCTCAGTTGAGGTTCCCTCTTCCAAAGTAACTCTAGTTTGTGTCAAGTTGGCAAAAATTAATCATCACAGCATCCTATCATTCTCCTAGGCTTTACTGTACTAGTCTTATCCAATCATTTGGTCCAAAGGGAAACTAGATCTTTCTCGCACTGTCTCTATCTTTGCTGAGTGTAAGAGGCCTCAGGATGCAAATGAAGAGCCTCTAAACCATGGTGGAGCCTTTCAGGAGACAGCAAGGTCTGAGCCAAGTCCTAGGGAACAAATCAGTGTTGATCAAGCAGAACAAGAGAGCAGCACATAGACCCATTCTGTGACCTTCCATTCTTCTGGCCTATTGAGAATGGAAAGACCAGGCAAGTGTGTCTGTGAAGAAATGAATGGTTCTGTGAAAAAACCACAGCCATGAGGAAACCATGTCCTCAGCAAAGATGGAGACAGGAGGCTGCTGAGAGGACCATTCTCCTAGTATACAACTCAAAATGGCTTCAGAATGGCTGACCACCTTTGCGGCACCAAGGGATTTCTACCACATATTGAAACAAAGCATTTCTGAGCAACATTTTCCCCCATGACTTTGGCTTACCCACTGACCAGGGTCTTTGTATGTTTATGAGCTCAGCTCTGATAATCTGTTTGGATGAAGCCAAAAGGCAAGAGGCAGAGGGGTTCAATAAGAGGCTACAAGCCTAAGAGGAATGTGCAGGAGAACCTATAAAAGTCCTCCCCAAAAGTTCTTATTTGAGGAGTAGGTGCATTATCCAGAAAACAACAGGCAGCCATTGAAGGAGCTCAAGGAACAGAATGAACAACTTACAGTCAGAATGGCTGGTAGGAAGCAAAGAACTGAAGTCAGGAAGTGAAAGAACGTATCACCCTATCACTTAGGCAAGTGATGAGGTGGGCCAGATTCAGGGGACAGACACAAAAGAGAAAGAAGGCCAGTCTTTTATGAAAGAATCTGCCGGCCCAAGCAGTGATTGGATGCCTCCCAGTATCCAGATGTGACTTGGAGATTAGATGGAACAGTATATCACCCTCTGAGGTAGGGAGATAGGAGAAATGACTGGGTGGAAAGTATGTATGCATCATTCTAGTCATTTATTTTGAGACAGGCTTTCACTCTGTAGCCTTGGCTGGCATGAAGCTTGCTTTGTATACCAGGCTGGCCTCAAACTCACACAGATTTTCCTGTCTCTGACTCCTGGGTACCGGGATTAAAAGCCTGTGCCACCACACCACACACTACACATTCAGGATATGCCATTTGGAAGTGACAGAAGGATATCCAGTTTTATATGTTTAGAGATTTTTCTCCCAGGTGTATTAAGAATAGAAAGTTTTGGAAATGGCTAGACAATTTGAAAACATGAATGTAGCTAAGATCAGACAGAGAATGATAGAATGTAGTACCATGATGTAAGAACCAGAAGACACGATTCACCGTATGAATGCCATTAATATTAATAAAAGCATGAAGTTCAAAGGTGGGAGTTTAGTTCTGATCTGTGCATCTGGCCAAGAAACCTCCATTCTGTGGGTTTCCTCAGAGGACCAGCTACCAAGAAGGAGGATCCTCTGTATCCTGAGAAAATCCATTTCAGATCTGGAAGATCTGGAAAGTACAAGGTAAAAGGTGGCGTGGCAAACATTTTCTAAAAGACCCATTCTAGGAGAAAAGTAATATTCATGAATAGAAGTTCCAGAAAGGCAACTCTCTAGGCCTTTGAGATAATTTAGGATGTTAGAGAGAGGACTCTTCAGTTTGTAAGAATATGGGTAAAGGCCAGGGACATCCTGATGGTCTAGGAGAGAATGGTCCAGGTGCTAGCTAGACACCTGTCTTCATCACTGTTCTATTGCTGTGAAGAGATGCCATGACCACGGCAACTCTTATTTTTAAAAAGAAGGATTTAATTTGGGGCTTGCTTACAATTTCAGAGGTTTAGTTCATCATCATCAATGCAGGAAGCAGACAGGCATGATGCTGGAACAGTAGGTAAGACCTTTACCCTGATCCACAGGCAGCAAGCTGAGATGAACACTGGGCCTGGGATAGGCTTTTAAAACTTCGAAGCCCACCCCCAGCAATAAAATTCCTCCAACAAGGTCACACCTCCTAATCTTTCCTAAACAGTTCCACTACCTGGGAACCAAATGTTCAAAAAGATGAGCCTAGGGGTGCTATTCTCACTCAGACCACACAACATCACAAGCAACAGGTCAGGGGCACTCCTCAGTGTGTGAGTTTAAGACCTCTGTTCCACAAATAGATTTTTAGTTGAAGTGTGTGTGTGTGTGTGTGTGTGTGTGTGTGTGTGTGTGTGTGTAATCTTCTTTCTAGTGCAATATTTTCAAAAGCGTGTTCTTTGAGCTACTTACCCTAAGGGATGGTAAAGGGGATTACACATATGGACATGATGATAGAGTAATCTAAAGATCACTGGAATAAAGGTGCTTCTCTGAAGCATGACTTTCCACAGCCTTTAATACGTGGATTTGCATTGAAAATCTCCAGGACCAGATAGAGGTGGACCATGCATGTTCACCAAGTTTATTTAACCATGAAACCCAATTTTCTCTCCTGCAGTGTGGCATGGAACTACAGTGCCACCAACTGCAGTTTGGAAGGTGTTACTAGAAAGAGGAGAAAAATAATATGACCTGTAGCTGGGGCACTGCAATAAAACTCGTGAGTTCAAAACCAGCCATTACACTCATCTATGGTTAGAGTCATCAGCCCTTCTTCTGGGGCCCTTAGCTTTCCTCTATGGAATGCAATATTCATAATATCCACCTCCAAGTGTCATTATGCCAAATGAGAGAACATTAGAAAGTACTAAGCATTCTGACAAGGGGCAGAGAGGAGAGCAAACAGAGAACTTCCTTGGCTCCTCCCTCCAGCTCCTAGTGATTCAGGTTGGTCAATCCTAGCTGAAGCCCTTGGACTTGCTGGCCTGAAAAACCAGCAGCTTATGGGAGCTGACCCCCAACAGGATAAGCAAAGGGATCATCAATGAACATGCACTGCCCTGGAATCATGGGGTTTCCTGAGTAATCACCAGCTAGAATTAACCCCAGGTGTGATGATTAATCTCAATTTGCAACTTGATGGGATCTAGAGTCACCTAGGAAAAGGGCTTCTAGGAAAGCTTGTGGAGGTTGTTTTAATTGGGCTGAGGTGGAAAGTCCCACCTTAACTGTGGGCATCACTGTTACTATGGACTGGAATCCTGAACTAAACAGAAAGAAGAAAGCAAGTTGAGTACCAGTACTCATTGTCCCCTGCTTCCTGGATGCAATGTGACCAGTCGTAGCAAGGTCCTGCTACCTTGACATCCCCAAACATGATAGATAGTACCCTGGAATTGTGAGTCAAAGCAGGTCTTTTCCCTATTAAGTGCCTTTAAACACAACAACAGGAAAAGTAGCTCCAACACTGTTTCTGCTGACCAGCAGGTATCTAGTGGACACCTAGTCCTGCTGCTTTCCTGAGGCTGGGGCTCCCTGCACCTATTTTGTTGGCATTGCTGCTGATGCCGATTTGTTTATTTTAAGACATCATTTGTCTATGTTGTCCAAGCTGGCCTCAAACTCACTGAGTAGCCCAGTCTGACCTCCAACTCCCAATGATTCTTCTACTCCAGCCTCCCTGTGCTAGGGTTACAGGCTGATAAAACTGTGCCCAGCTCTGCCTGCTCTTCCTGAGTAGTCCAGCTAGACAGAAGGCTGGGCAGGGGTCAGTTTATTCCAAAGAAAACCTCCAGGGTATCTCGGGTCTCCTCTCCCTGCCTGGCTGCAGGGAGATGATGCTGAACCTCAAAACAGAAACAGAAAGGCTATGTCGATCCCAAAGTTCCTCAGCATTCACTGTCCTTGAGTTATTTTTATATCTCGTTTCCTCACATTATGGCAATTTACATACTTCAGCAGAGCACACGAATGTCCAGAACACACACTAGGAACAATAAGACATAGCCAGGCTCTTCATAGAAGCCCTAGCACAGAGGAGGTTTCGGAAATCAGTTGCTAAAACAAGTGGTTCCCTCATCCCCGAGTGAGAGAATTCTCAGTAACACTTGACAATAAGTGGACGTGATGAGGGCCACACAGCACAGTAATTCCTGCTGGATTGCACATTGAAAGCTGCATTCAGTGCTCCGCCGAAGCCATCAGAGTGGGCTTTGTTGAGATGAATAAGAAGGGATTGCGGAGTGAATTGCCGCTTCATTGCCAAGTGCTTCCGATTCTCTGCTCCTGCCATCTGTGTCCTCCGGAAGACACACTAAAGCAAAGGTCCACACGGGGGCTGGCTCCAGGCTGCTGAGAAGGACAGCTCTCCAGGCACGGGAGCCAGCGAAGAGGGTGGCAACTGACTCAGGGTCGAGGCAGGACAAGAAAACTCATTGTCCCTCTAGTTAGAGAAACTTAAACAAGCAATCTGAGACAGGACCCCCACCCTGACACTCAATCAGGAATTCACCCCTCACTCTCAGGAAGCCAAACAGCTGCACTCACACATGCACACATGCACATATGCACACATGCAAGCACTCATTAATTCATTCAGCAAATAGTAAGTGACTACTTCATAGCAATAACTATACTAACAAAGCCCATGAATGTGTGTTCTTGGAGTTTAAACTTCTCATGCACACACACATAAACAAAGACACACACACAAAGATACACACACACACACACACACACACACACATACATACTGGGCATAAATACACAAAGTATACGTAAAGGCACAAATATAAATACAAGGACACACATGCACACATAGAAACACACAGGCAAGTCACACATAAACATGCCTAACCAATTTAGATATCAGAACTGTCACTCCTACCCCAGTCAGTCACATACACATACTTTACATATATTCACAAATCAAATGCAGTACCAAGGGTCAGTTCCATTGCTCAATTCTGCCACTGTGGACCTATTTTTACCTCGGAGGCTCTCAGCCCAAGACTATCGTTCTTACCAAGAGCGCCATCTCTCTTTGGCTCACTATCTGATGGTTCTCATTTGACACTTCCAGGGCCTCACATCTGCAGTCTGGGCTAAGACTGCACAGTGATAGGCAACCTGGCATCAGGACTATACCTGAAAGGGCAGCTACCTATGGCCTTGTGCAATGGAAGAGGTTAGTAACTCATTAAAGTAATCCAAGGTTCGCTCCCAAGTTCAACCCAATAGCAGCAGCAAAAGCAAAACTAATAATAACTAGATAAATATTCACTGTATGCAAAGCCGTATGCTGAGTGCACACCACGGAATATTTTATTTTATTCTGCCAGCAATCCATGAGAGTGTAGTATTGTTATGCCCACTTTGCACAAGATCAGAACTAAGCATTCCAAGGTTAGGACTAATGGCACCAGCTAACTGGTAGTAGAGTCCATATTTAAACTTAAATGCTCCCTGAACCAGTTAGCTGCTACCAAATCAGTCCATCCTCATTGTTACATGCATTCGTTCTGATGCTTGCTGGGATCGACAAGGCTGTTCTAGCTAAGTTCTCTCACAGGGCAGGATGAGGATGATGCAAACCTAAGCATCACTTTTATTGCGAAGGAGTTGCCAAAATTTCAGTAATTGACATAGACATTTTAATGGATAATACTTTCTGAAAATCAAAATTGAGGCAATTACCCGTGAACAATATCAGAACTTTAGGACCAGCCAGATGGCTTAGCATGCGGAAACACTTGCTGTACAAGTCTGATGACCTGAGTTCGATCCCCAGGACCCACAGTGGAAGAAGAGAACCAGCTCCCAAAAGTTGTCATCTGACCTCCACGTGTACTTACTCCCACCCCCACCTCCACCGCACAGCAAATATATATATATATATATATATATATATATATATATATATATATATATATATATATATCTTCAACATATAAACACACAGATAGTAATAATAACTTTTAAATTGCTAAAACCTTTAAAGACAAGGTCAATATTTCTGATGCTGGCTTTTGACTAAGACTCAAAGTAACTGAGTTCTGCACTTTAATGGAATCATTCTGGTCCTCCTCCAGGCACGTCCATCACCTGTGAAATCAGAAACACCTGAAGGCTCACTTGATCATGTCAGGTGCCTCTGAGGGGCGGCCTCACTGGGAAGGCTGCTATCACAAGGGCATCTTCCTCTAGTGCTGCATGGTCTCCCCAGCTGTCTGAGATGCTGTATCAGAGCTTCCGGACTTACTCCACAGAAGCTCCCAGCTCTACATATGTGTGTCCTCTGAGACAGGCAGAAGCCACAGCTGTTTCACAATCCAGGCTCAGAAGCCACACAGTCTCCCTGCCATAGGATGGTACCTGTTAGCCACCAACCACCAAGGCTAGCCCACACTCAAGGGAGTGATAAAGACTCCCCATTCTGATCTGAGGCATGTTCTACCACACCACACCAACCCCCAGTGAAGCAGCGGATCCCCCAAATACTAACGGGGTGTGGATGCATTGATAGGAGTTTGTCCCACATCTGAATACATGGCCTGAGGACAGCATGTGGCCTTGAACTCTTGGGGCTGTCTATACTTGCAGGGCCTCCCTGCTTCCTTTCTCACCTCTAGGTGAACTGAGAGGCGCCAGCAATGTTTCCTCAGTACCCTTCATTAGTTATCAGTTTTGTGTGAGCTAAGTGAGGCTCAGGAAACTTTATTTGAATTGTGAATGTGGAGGAGAGGAAGATTTGCCTTCATTCAGGAGCTGAGCAGAAACTCTTTGAAATTGCACAAATCTCACCAAAACCACCTTTAAACTCCCATCGCTGACACAGCTCTTTCACCTTCCTTGGGCATCTTAGGTTTTCACCTGTAAAATGAGAATATTAATGCCAGCCTTTGCTTTTTCTGTGTGTGTTTGTCTGAATGTGTGTCTGTGCAAACTGGCTACCACATGCATGCCTGGTGCCTGTGGAGAAGTCCAGCAGAGGGTGTTGGATTCCCTGAAACTGTCATTACAAATAGCTGTGAGCCACCATGTGGATGCCGGGATTTGAACCCAGGCCTTCTGAAAGAGTAGCCAGTGCTCTTAACCACTGAGCAATCTCTCCAGCCCTAGTGTCAGTTTTTATTTTTATTCTAAATAGAAAATATTTAAGCCTGAAATGAGTATAAATAATCGGGAGCTGTACCAGGTATTCAATGGTGGTTTTTTCTCTCCCCTCCATCACTCTTTCCTCACCTCTACCCTATTCAACATCTGTGTGTCTAACATAAAGACACCAGTGGCAGAAGGGGAGAGCATTTCAGAGATAGAAATACATGATTGATTGTGTTGCTAACATTTCCTCAGTCACGGTCTAAGCAGGAAGACAAGCCAACTGACTGTTTAAAGCCGAGAGAATTTATTCTGTGAAGTTGCCTATATTGCTTGATGAAAATGCTGAGACATGGATGAGGCAACTTAGAGATTGATGTGAGTAGGGATTGCCATCCTCCTTCAGGACGAGAGGAGAAGATGGGACTCCTGGAACCCACAGCAGTAGTCAACGGATATAGTGTCCCACAAGAACAGGAACCGCCAACCTTAGCTGCTGTCCGACAAGAAGAGCAACGTCCTGGCCTCTCTAGCTGTCTCCCTCCACTTTCCCACCAGTGCCACCTATTGCCTCATACCAGCCAGAAGTGATCTGATAGTGGAGTCTGGAAAGGCCAACCAGCATGCGTCAGTTCGCCTGTGATAGATGCACAGCACAACAGAGAAGGACACGGAGCAAAGCAAAGCCACACAGGGCAGGCACAGCACAGCAGCCACCACTTTAAAGCTGCAAAGTGCGGGGACCAATAGTGCAATGATTCACAAACTAATTTTAATACAGTGTTTTCATTATCCACTGGAGCGTGAGATCATACCCTTAAAGAAAAAGGAATTCTTCCTCCCCCAGCAACCATCAGCTGGACTAGCTCCTCAGTTGGGGTGGGGGATCATGAGCCCCTCCCACCTCCAATGCATAGCAATTTTAACTCAGTCACCAATTGAAAACCAAGTTCTATGATACCATTTAATCCTCACAGTTGCTGGTAGAGCAAGTACTGTCACTATCCCCACAGCAAACAGAGACACTAAGAATCAGAAAGGTTAAGTTCCTCAGTCAAGGACTGAAGCCAAGATGCCAATACCATGCTAGAAAAACTCTCCCCAGAGACCAAGCTCAGAACCAGATTACATGCTGCACGATGAGACAAACTGCCTGGAAGAGCAGATCTCTCATCTCCTGTTCTGTGTGTTCCTACATTCCTGGTTTCCTTGTCTACAGCATAGGTGCATTAACTACTTCCCCTCCAGAGTTTTGTGAGGGTTAATAAGCTAAACTCCATGTAGTAACTCACACATGTGGTTTTCTCATATTGCTCCTAGATTTGTCTGTGAAATTTTCAGATCCTACCCCAGCAGGAGAGAGTACTGAGGATCTCAGGGATTCTGAGAAGCAGGACTTAAAAGTCAAAGACAGCTGCAAAGATATCCTGCCCTGAGTTGATGTCTCTGGCATCTGTGGCAGACACTGTCTAGGTCCTTCCCATAAGACCCCAGAGCTGTACTGGACGGTTTCCATCCCTTAGGGAGGTTTCCACCTCTACTGGAGGCTACACGCTGCTTGAGAGCCACCGCCAACCAACATGCACAGTGGTCTAGAATGCCCATGAAGCTGAAGAATTAGAAGAAGAAACACCTCAGCCAATAAGAGGCAGGGCTAGGGGTGAAAGCACCAGCTCATTTGCCCACCAAGCGACAATTCTGAGGCTACGGCCAACACAGGTACAGGTAGGGGTCTTCAGCAGAGCTGAGCCTTGCTTATGCAAAGGTATTCCCTTCCGTAAAAAACACACTCAGTTCTGACTCTCCGCTTTCTTCTGTTTCCTTACTCACTGCACTTTCTGAGATGAACTCCCCCAACCAAAAAGAAAGAAAGAAAGAAAGAAAGAAAGAAAGAAAGAAAGAAAGAAAGAAAGAAAGAAAGAAAGAAAGAAAGAAAGGAAAGGAAAGGAAAGGAAAAAACTGTACCCAATTCTTCGTCACAGTGCCCACTTGGTGGGAATCTAAGTACAAATATTTTTTCCTTTATGTTTTTACCATTCACCAGCCCCCACCCAGTTCCAGTTCCTCACTCTGCTTCTCTCTCCATGGGATAAATAGAAGTGTGAAACCACTACCTAGACAGTAATGCACCCAAGCCTTTGCAGGAAATGAACAGCAGCCTGTCCCCTGGCAGACTGAACAAATATCCAGGACCAAGAGGATCAGCCCTATAAGCTGAAGGTCTTTGCTTCACCCAAGGGATGTCCCAAAGGACACAGAATAGTGAGGCTACTTCTGTGTTAGAATAGACACTTTTAGTGACAATTCCCACCCCACAAAAAGAAGACAATGGTCTGTACACACAAAAAGCTCAGTGGGATCCCCTGCAGAGTCGGGCTTCAGTCCCTGCAAATTATTTTCTTGCTAATCAATATGTTTAATAAATAATATTCCAGTTGATTTCATTACCAGCAATACACAAATCAATAGAAGGTTATTGCATGGTAACTTCCCATTGATATTGTAATCCTCCTGATTTAATAGATGTTGCTTTTCCGAGGACTGCTGTTTGCATTAGGAATTGGGGGAAAGAAAAACAAAAACACAACAATTCTGTCACAGAACAGAGGTTCAGTTTAATAAGAAGCAGCACAGGACCAACTAGAGGCTCCCCCATTTCTGTCTGCCCTGACCTGCACTGTGGTGCCCCACTGCCTGGGTCTTTGTTAATTTCCTTGGCTAGACCCCAGTATAGAACGAAATTAAAGTATGAACGGGGTGTCTTTTCAGATACCCTTTAGCAGGTGCACTGGTCTTTAATTGGCAAATCCTAGCCAGGAACTTCTTCATGAATGAAAATCCTAAACAGGAAAATGAGTGGTGTCAAATGATAACCCCTAGCTCCAAATAGTCTGTCAAATCCTGGCATATCAAAGCCAGGATGACCCCTGTAGTTGCCAAGTGCAAAGAGCCCCAATCACTGGACCCTGAGTGATGGCATCAGAATCGGTAGGGGCAGTTTTCAAAAATGCAGATTCCAGTAGTTCTGATGTTAGAAAACACATATGGGGCCTGGAAAATGCACTTTTTAATTGTTTTTATTAAAGTATAACATGCTATAAAAAACTAAGCTCTTTAGGCTATATGAAAAGGCAGGATGATGTCAGACTTCACAGGGCAAGCACAGGGTATCACATGATTGTCCTTGCCACAGGCACCAACCACAGCCTTGAAGGTCTCCAAATCCTGACACCATGCTCCTGGCTACAAATTCATAGCTTCCTTTGACTTCTAGGGTTCAGTGAGGCCTTGGAATACTTCAAAGAATCCAGGCAGGTCCTACATTAAGAATTACAGCTTTATCTTGAAGATTACAAATCAAGACCAGCCAAGCAAAGAGACCAGTAAAGGAAATCTGGACAGAACTCCAAACATGAAATGCTCATGTGCTCAGGAAAAGTTACCTTCCCCGCACATGATCTTTGTAAAAATCCCAGGGAAGATTACCAAGCCCTAGCATCTAGACTCTGCTGGGGTTTCATTTGGACTGATTAAATCATTAGCATGTAGGGTTGGAGAGAAGCTTCTATGGTTAAAAGTGCTTGCCACCATTCATCGTGAAAGTTAGAGTTCATGTCCCACCACCCACTTAACAATCTGAACACCCCACAAACCCATCTAACTTATCTCCAAGGGATCCAACACCTTCCTCTAGCCTCCTTGCATACACAGGCATAAACATCAGTACATATATATAAACAGACACATATGCATAAATTAAATAAAAATAAATCCTTTATCATTTGACTTGTGACTGAGCTCAATTCCTGCCCCTCCCACATCACCAGAAACCACACTGCTATCTATTCACCTCAGTTCTGATGACTTCTCAGGTCTTATTCCTATTTCTCAGAGCCCAGATGCATTTGGAACTTTCTTAGCCTTCTTCATTACATCCCCACCCCCACATGTATATGAAGATGTGATATATATATATATATATATATATATATATATATATATATATATATATATATATATATATATATGTCTTCAGGTAGTTGATATTGTTGGTATCTTGTTCCCGTTGGCCAGACTGATGCACTTATTCCCTGGCTTCTATGCAGAAAGCCAGCCTCTTGGTCTCAAGATGACATCAATTGTATGGTGCCATTTATATATCAGAGCCCCCTGTAGAATCAGATGGAAACTACTATCCACCTGCAGACCACGTGCTTTCTCGATTCTTTTCTACCCTATTTTGCTTCCCTCACCCCCTCTTCCCAGGAACATTTCCTTCTTTAACTTGCCCTAGAATCCCTGATTCAGGCACTGCTTGCCCTGAAGGCTGAGAGTAAGTACTCCATATCTCTCTTCTCACATTAGCTGCTGAGTGAATTTCTCCTTGCCAGTCAGAGCTCTGGGTACCTCTTTAACCAGTTCACAATGTATAAGAATGTTAACTTTCCAGCACTGTGACAAAATACAGATGCTTAATTCGTAAAGTGAAAAGTTTTGCTTTGGGCACACATTTTTGAAGGTTCTGGTGCATGGCTAAATGTCTGGGCCGCTTTTCAGCCTGTGGTGGGACAACACACCATGAAAGAAGTTTGAAGCAAAGCTGAGTGGCCCACCTCGTGATGAGGAAGAGCAAGGGCTCAGAATCCCTCAGTGACTGTCAAGGGTGTGGCTCCCAATCACCTAAAGACATCTCACAAGATTCTGCCTCTCAAAGATTCCACTTCCTCTCACTTGTCCACTCTGGGGACAAGTCTTGAGCACACAGACCTTCAGGGGACTTTCAAAATCCAAAATATAGCAGTGAGTCTCTGTCCATGTCACTCTAGGATGATATAGCGCACATTATATTAATGGCCTCACCAACATTTACATAGCCATTTGCCTATATCTCATTAAACATGTCAGTACTTGCAATTTTGTTATGTATAGTACTCTGATAAAGACTTTGAACATTCAGGCCAGGCGGTGGTGGCGCACGCCTTTAATCCCAGCACTCGGGAGGCAGAGCCAGGCGGATCTCTGTGAGTTCGAGGCCAGCCTGGGCTACCAAGTGAGTCCCAGGAAAGGCGCAAAGCTACACAGAGAAACCCTGTCTTGAAAAACCAAAAAAAAAAAAAAAAAAAAAAAAAGACTTTGAACATTCAAATAATAAAATGAGTATGTAAATAAAACCTCATTTCACATGCTTCTCTAGGTAAAATTCAAATTCCCTGAGACAACCTGTCCACTCAAATTGACTCTCTATATTCACCCCCATCCCTACCCCATACCCCCCATACCCTGTCTCCTTCCCAAAAGACAGGTGGCAACTAGCATCACCATTGGTGCATGGGTCTGTGGTCTGTCTCCTGAGCATTGTGTTGCATCCACCAAGGTGTGAATGGTGTCTCCTGCTTCTCTTGGGGCTCCCCACTGGTACCCTCTGTAGAGGTGTGCAGCCACAACCTCTGGTCATGAGTTCCCCCACAACACAGCATCTCTGCCCTGGCTGTATACTCTCTATATACAAACAGGCTCTCAACTCATGTGTGGAACATGTAGGATCTCATAGGTGTCTGAGAAACATGGATGGGTATCCTAGGCTCACATACCTGACTTCCTTGCTTCTCATTCATCCATTTGCAGTTACTACATACATCCAAGTCCTTGCTGAATCCAGGATTCCCAAAATATGTTCAGGAATCTCCCATGTAACACTAAAACCAGTGAAGAATAAACTCCTGTTCT
Organism: Peromyscus eremicus; assembly: GCF_949786415.1. Lineage (NCBI taxonomy): Eukaryota > Metazoa > Chordata > Mammalia > Rodentia > Cricetidae > Peromyscus > Peromyscus eremicus. Next base: position 132,480,199 of record NC_081419.1, on the reverse strand, counting down.
TGATCTCCCCAAAAAATACCAGGCTGTGTCTAACACTGCCTTTCCTATGGCTACTCTTGGACTTGCATATTAGTTACTTCTCTCATCACTGCGACCAAATATTAACAAGACACAACTCAAGCGAGGAGGAATTTATTCTGGCTCACACTTTGAGGAGAGAGTCCATCACAGCAGGGAAGGCATGGGAGCATGGAGTCGCTTGCTTAGATTTCCACAGACCAATAAATGCAGACAGGGCAAGAAGCAAGATGGGCTGTAAACCTCAATCCCTCCCTACCACAAAGACTCATGTCCTCCTGACAGGTACCACTTCCAGAGGTTCTGTAGCCTCTCAGTTTGTGTGGGACCAGGTAGGTGTCCAAACACATGTGCCTGTGGGACACAAACCACAGCTTTGTTTTTTCATTTTTAGGGTTACCTCTTAGCTTCCTTCATGGCAGAAAGTTCCAGGGGAGACTGATGAAGAAACAGTAGAGAAATGTTGCCAAAATAAGAATAAATATGTTACAAAACACTTTAAGTAAATCATGCTTTTTAATAGTCATTACCACGATGGGTGTACTAACTATCACCATTTATTGATGACTTATAAGTGCTCACTGCATACAAGTATCCTCGCCTGCCCTCTGTCAAGTTGGAGATTTTTATCCCCATTTTGCAGATGAAGAGAATGAGGGTCTGTTGCAGTTTGGTTTCTGTTGCTGTGGTAAACAGTTAATTTCATCTTACAAGTTACAATCCATCATTGAGGGAAGCCGAGGCAAGAACTCAAGGCAGGAGCTTCAGGCAAAAACCACAGAGGAATGCTGCTCACTGGCTTATTCCTCTAGGCTTACTCAGCAGCTTTCCTACACCCCCCAAGCCCCTTGCCTAGGGATGGCACTGACACCAGGGGGCTGGGCCCTCTTATATTAACGAGAAATTAAGGAAGTGATTTATAGACTTTCTCACACGACAATCTGATGGAGCAGCTCCTCAATTGAGGTTCCCCATTCTCCAGTTTGTCAAATTAACAACCAACGTTAGCCATCACAGGGTCCATGTGATTAAACTACATGAAGTCACGTGTCTCTTAGGATTTATTATGTGTTGTTTTAATACTTGAGAGGAAAATGCAGTCTTAATTCAGATACCTAAAGCCAGGCATCAAAGGCTTGCCAGGGCCTCAAAGTTCTCTGCTCCCCGCTTTTCTGGTCATCAGGTGAGACACCATCTGCCTTAGTTTCCTTTCCTGTTGCTGTGATAAAAACACCCTGACTAAAGCAACTGAAGGAAGAAAGAGTTTATCGGGCTTGCAATTCCAGGTTACAATCCATCATTTTGAAGAAGTCGAGGAATAGGAAATTAGGAGCAACTGATCACATCATATCCACAGTCAAGAAGGAACAGAGAGCAAGGGATTAATGCACACATAGCTTTCTGCTGGTTTCCCCACTCTCATACAATCTAGCATCCCCTACCCAGGGAACAAGGCCACTCCCAATGGGCGGGTCTTCCTACTTCAATGAACACACTCAAGACAATCACCCACAGATGCGTCTACTAGCCAACCTAATCCAGATGATCTCTCCTTGATATTCTCTTCCCAGGTGATTCTAGACTGCATCAAGTTGGCAATTCAAACTGTCACATGATCCTTTTCCTCAAGAGGTCTTTATGCCATTCATTCTAGTCCACAGTTGAGTGAATTAAGTGTGGAAATCAGAATCTGAGCCAGTTCAATAGTCCCTCCAAGGCACCCACAGGTCAGATCTCTGTGGGAGAAAATTGTAGGTCTCCGAGGAAGACTCCATGGGTTATTAAGAAAACAGTAATTAAGCATCTAAATTGGGGCTTTTGAGTGTCAAGAGGGGACTACTGAAACTTGCTCTGATTGCCATCTGTACATCCTGGGAGGCAAATGGAGCACACGATCACTCCGAGGTGCGGAGGCAGAGCCCTAAGAGACAAGAACAGACTGACTGCCCTGTATCACACATTAAGTATCTGCAGAGCATCCTACTTGGGGCTATCCCCCCAGTTATTAGCATTATTATTGGCCTTTAAATATGTCATAGTCAAAGATTTGCTTCATTCTTCAGTGTGATTGCCATTGATTTTTGAAGCCCACATCTTCTTCCCCAGGGAAGCATGTCTTCAGCAAAATAATAGAAGGAAATGGGAAAGAAGTGTTGAATTTATAGGCGTGCATTTTACAGGCATCACTTTAGGGATGCAGCTGGTCTCAACACTGCTTCTCAGAGGGTAGTCTGGGAACCACCTGCATCAGAATCATCTGGGACCTTGTACAAATGCTCATTGCCGAGTCCCAACACAGATCTGCCATGTAGGAATTTCTAGGGACCGACCTGAGAACTGTGTACTTATTAATAAGTTATCTAGAAGATTTTACATGAAAAGCCAGGCACCCCAAAGCCCACCAGGCCTGGAAATTCTGATAGCAGAGGAAGCCCCTCACACACCAGGTCTGAGATGCCTCAGCAAGGGCTACAAATTTCTGGCAACTTCCAGCTGGGAGGTCATGAAGAGTCACCCCCTCCCCCAAGCCCGATGGACACGCCTGTCCTGGTTTACCTGTGTGCAGAAGAGGCCTGGGTCTCAGGGTTAGGTCTCCAGCTAGAGGAGTGGGCAGGTTCTTGGCAGTGGCATCTGCCAGGAGGAGCTGGTAAAGGCCTGATTTATGACACTCAGCATGGGATTTGGCTTCTGAGCTCAATCACTGTGGCTCCCCACGGTGGGGTTCATGCGCTGTAACGGGCCTGGAAATTGGAGAGGAATTTACCTCCTGCTGCCGAACATTACATAACAATCAAGAGAAACAAGCAGAGACAGGAGGGAGCCGCCTCCTCAGCTGGCATGGCAGCCTGGCACAGCAAAGGAGCCAGGCCTAGGGAAGGTCTGCTGGGGTTTTCTTCCATCAGCAGCTTTGGGAGTGGGGTCCAGGGTGAGCCAGCCAGACCTGGCATCCGGACCAGTGCAGATACAGGCATTGGCCCAGATACTTCTAGAAGGAATGACTGGAGAGAAAGCACGTGTGGATATCTAGTCCCATGCCTGCAGACCCTCTGGCTACAATGCTCACAGTGACAAAGGCTCCTTCCTTTGCAAACAGACTCTGCATTTGACATCTTCATCAGGACAGAGCATCGGGCAGGATGAAGACAGGCTGGGTGGAGCCCAAATCATTACAACCTCATAGGTCATGAGGAAGAAGTGGGATTTTCTTCCAAGTGCCCTACAGTGTCACAAATGGGATTTTTTTTTCTCCCCAGCTTCCCTGGTTAGTCATGGCACAGAAAGAGCAAGAGGTGACTGATGCTGAAAGCCAGTTCTGTTGGGCTCACTCCAAACATGAGTCCTTACTCTATTTCATAAAGCTAATGCCAGCAGACATGCAAGTCGGCAACTTGGGGAGGCCCTGGCTCTCTGTCTGGTTCTCACCAGGGTGATGAAACTTCCAACAAGATGGTCAAACCTCACAAAGGCTCTCCCACCCTGAATCTCCATTCAACCTGGACCCAAGTCCCACTCTGTGCTGCTGGTGTTATCACCAGGAACATGTGCTGGTACTGGCCTGCCAATTATTCTTCCATTGGGGAACTGTATCTTCTGGTAAATCAATAAAAGTCCGAAGTGTAAAAGACTTTTATCACCATTGAAATGAATGGTGTCAGTCACTCTGACTAGATTTGTATTCTATCTGTCTTCCTCCCAGGAATTGCATTGCTGGTACCCAGGGCGTATACAGCACACGCTGGACACAGTCCAAACTTGTTCTTCATGGGCAAAGACAGGATGATGTCACTTGCCTTTGCATTAAGGCATCTAACATGCATGAACACCAACTACATGTCCAGGTCCAAAGTTAGTGAGCTCAGGATGTCACAGAGAATGAACCTATCATGACCTTGTCCCCATGTTGCTCATAGTTTAATAGAGGACATGAATATTAATAGATGTCAATTTACCGAGGTTAACAAAGGTTTGTACTATCACAGGGATACAAGGCTGCAAACACACAGGAGACTGAACTGGTCAAAGCAAGGTTCCTGGAGGAGGTCCTCTTTGTGGGGGACGTAAATGAAAAGTGATATCTACAACTTGGGGAAAGGGAAAGTCCTGCCCGAAGAATAGCACCTACAAAGCTCCCAGCAGAGGGCGTCTGGACCCTTGACCCTGCCTGTCAATCACAGCATCTCCACTCCAGTCTGGCTGTACACACTCTGGGACCACATTCCTATAGAAGACAGTATTTGGCAGCTAAAACACAAATGCTGGAAGTGGAGCCAAGCAAATGACCTCAGTGGGCCTATCAGCTGTTTCAATCTCTACACACAGACTCGAGAGGGTGGGCTGATGACCCGCAGGCCTGGGTGAGGGCCAGAGGTCAGGAGTCAGAGGTGACTGACCAGACCAACACAACCATGAATGGTGAGCTACAGCTAACGGAAGAACAATGCTCACTTGTCCTTTGCTTGTTTTTCTTTGCTGCGCATTCTAGATGCACAGTTCGTTCTTCAGATTATGTTGCAGAATTCCAAACACCAGAGTGATTCCCAGAAGCACTTAGGCCATTTTAGCTTTTGAAACTGACCAAGTGGACTCCATTCATGTCATTTCATACATTTCTTGCCTCAGCAATGCTCACTGAGAATGGATTTAAGACACGCCCACTGTTAGATGTGAGAAACAGGGTGTGATCTCCACCTTCATGAAGGCAAAACTCTAAACACTTTCTCGAGACCCAAGGAGGCAGTCCTTAGCATCAGCGTCTGCTACTGAACAAGGAATGCACCCGATGTCTTGCACACATCCTCCTGCAAGTCCTTGTCCCAGGTGTGAAGGATGAGCTTCAGAGAGGTTAGGCAGCTTATTTAGATCACATAGTAAGTGGGGGCATCCAGATCCAAATTCAAGCCCATCTAATTCCACACTCTGTGATTATGGTCACTGCAGTCCGATCACTGAGATGAGGGAGCAGATGGAGGAAATTAAAAAGAAAATGTAGGGAAATGCTAACTTGATCATGGTGCCGGAAAGACTTTCCTTAGTCTAACAGAAAGGGGCACGGGGGGGGGGGGGGGGGGGGGAGTTGGGGGGAGGGGGGAAGTCAAGAAGATTGATAGCAATGTGTACATAAAATATCAGAAATTCTACTTGTCAAAAATGCCATAGAACACTCAGAAGGTAAATGAGAAATGGGCTAGTTACACCGTGTATGATGGACATAGCCTAGCCTTACTGGAAAACACTGCTATAAAAATCATATTCCAAATAATAGAAATACAAAAAGACACAGAGGCCAAGAAATGTCAAAAGTGGCCAGAGAGACGGCTCAGCAGTTGAGAGGACCTGAGCTTGGTTCCCACCATCCACACTAGGTGGCTTGCATCTGCCTGTAACTCCAGCTCCAGGGAATCTAATGTCTCTGGCCTTGGTGGGTACCTGCACTTGTGCATTCACATGTAGATACATGCACACCGTGTAACAAAAATCAATTTTTTAAAACTTTATAAAATGGCCGAAAGACATTACTATTTACTATGAAAGTATCTGTGATTTTAAAAACAAGGTAGGAAATGGTGATGTGCCCTGCTTTTCTCTCCAACTGTGCAACTGGCAAAGGTTACAAAAATAAAAATAACCCCCGTGTTGATGAACGTTCTGGGAAATGAGCATGTGTGCCCACTCTATCAGCAAATGTCTGGGGAGCATTGGACTATATGAATTAGGAGCCTTTAAAAAATTATAACCTTTAACTCAATAACTTCACTTTAGAAATTTATCAGAGATGCAGACCAAAAGGCAGAGAGTAGGATGTTCACCGCGGCATTATTTATAGTACGGAGGAGCCGTAAATCACAGAAAAGCTCAACAATAGGTGGACGGTGGAATCAATTCCGGTGTATCCAGATGGGAGTACACAGCCATTAGGAATCATATTTTTGAAGACCATTGAGTAGCATCATCCATCTACTTCATCTACCTAGAAGGAAATATTAAAGATCGACTACTTCACAGGAGGACCGTGGCTACGGGATTCAAGACAGCTGCCATTTTCTCCCATCTTCTCTCATCATTCTTGTCTCCACGTTCCAAACATCAGCACCTGATCTGCAAAAACAGGTTTACAGGTATTTCTTCTACTTCTTATGTAAGCACACCTGAAACTGTGCTCTCTCTTTTTTTTTCTTTTTTCTTTTTTTTTTTTTTTCCTTTTCTCCAACTTGTTTTCCCCTTAAGGCCCTTTTGCAGTGGGAAAAGAAAAAAACCGAAACACACCTCAGAGCCACTTACAACTACTGGCTTCTCGGTTTTCTAGACCGTGGCAGCTCCCTCTTCATTGATGTCATAGAGTCCAGCTCTTTTCCAGGTCACATTTGCTGCTGAATAAGTCCCTCTGGAATAAGGACTCTTGTCACACTGCTCTAGATCAGGAGCTGAAGTTTGGACCCTTCTTTAATGTTTCCTTCTAGGACAATGAATAGATGAATTCCCACTCTGCCATAGTCTTCAAAACAATGATTCCCAGTACCTGTGCATGCCCATCTGGGTCCACTAGGGTTGATTCTACCACCCACCCTACCTGCTTCAGTGGCTCTAGAGTAGCTGAGAAGGAAATCCCAATATCCTTTATCTGTAATGTAAAATCAGAGCTCCCAAAGAAGGAAAAGATTTAGATTGTAATGATGATGGCCTTGATTTGTACAGAAAATTCTGAGGCTGGATTTTTTGTAAATAACCAGTCTGGAGATATATATATATATATATATATATATATATATATATATATATATATATAACATATATATTAAACTATTTTGTTCCTATATTTAATCTTCTCTTCCACCCATATCTGCCACTCAAATGACTTACCTGTCAATTTGTTACATGCTCAGCACACAGTAGGTGCTGTGTAGTGATGTGGGTGGTACAGAGATCATCAAACCTGGACACATACCAATACCCCAAGACCCAGCCTTACAGCCTCCTCTCCACAGTAACTTTGTGATTCTCTCTTATTTAAAGGATGGTGAAGAGGCTATGACCTGAAAAAAAAAAAAAATCAATGACTGCCCGCTAATAAAGGTTCTTATGCAGTAAATGCGCTCTTGGGAAGCCAGATCCTGCCCACTCCTCAGCTTTGGCCTGATGCCCTGGAGTGATTTACTCTGCGGTAACATGATGGAACCTCCACCATAGAAGGGAATTAAATAAAAATGCAATAAAAGAGGACAAAATCAATCTGCTTACAGTTTTGTTTAATAAAAATTCATGAAGGATGGGCAGGCAGGCCCATAAGCAATGTACCAGTTCTGCCAGGAGCTGGCTGGGGACACACTCAGGCTTCAGGCATGGGGCAGGGGGATCAGCTGGAGCTGTCTGAGCAGACCTCCCACCCTGCAAACCGCCTAAGCTGGGCCCTTCTGCCAGGCTGTCGAGCCAGGCCTGTCTCCCTTGTAAGAGGGGCGAGCCAGGTGAAGCAGTGTTAATGGAAGAATTCCTGTAAGCCAAAGGAGGATAGGGGATTGTTTTCTTTATGGGCTCCATCTCCCTAAAACCATGAAGCTCCACATGTTCTGGAATGACCTACATTGGCTCTCAAGCCTGACCAAGTACTTTTTATAGTAAAAACTATTTCAGGCCACAAAATAATTCTTTCAATCATGTGGTTATATACTCAAGACTCCATGTCTTTGGATGAAAGCATCAGACTGCACACTTGCAATAGGGGCTAGGGAGATGGCTCCTGGGATAAAGTACTTACTGCACAAGCCTGGAGGGCTGAACTCAGATCCCATGCACCCATGTGAAAACTGAGCGTGGTGGTGTGCCCCTGGAATCCCAGCACCGCGGGTAGAGATAGGAGGATCCCAGAGTCGAGCGAGGCAGCCAGTCTAGTCAACCAGCAAGCTCTGCATTCAGTGAGAAATCCTCTCTCAAAAACTAGGGTGGAGAGAGACTGAGGAAGACATATAACATCAATCTCTAACCTCTGTATACACACACATATGCCCACTTACATGAATGAACACAAATACAACATACACACACACACACACACACACACACACACACACACACACACATACCTCCAATGATCTATGCTAAATCTGACCCATCACTTGTTTTTAAAGTAAGTTTTACTGGGGCCTAGCCTCACATTGGTTTGCAATGCCTCTATCATTGCTTTTGTGCTACAATGGCAGAGTTGAATAGAGTTGAGCAAAATAGAATTGAAAAAGACCTGCAAAGCCCAAACATCGGTTATTTTGTCATTTGCAAGAAAAGTTTAAAACCACTGATCTATACTTTGAGGTCAGCAGCAAACAGCCTTAGTGGTCTCCCTCCAAATCATCCATCCATTCCACAAAAATGGCCTAAGCCAGGCCCTATGCTGAGGCTGCAGAGAGAGCAGAGATGATGACTACCACGTTAAAATCAGCCCTGGCTCTTTAAGGTTGGTTGTACTGTTTTCCTTCCAGTACATAGTGAAGTACCATGGCCCAATGGCTTAAAACAGTGCCCATTTGTTGTTTCACGGTTGTGGAGGTCAAAACTCCAGAAGGGACTAGCAGAGGTCTCTGCTCAGTGTCTCACGGGCAGAAATTAAGGCATCAGCCAGGCAGAGCTGTTGTCTAAAGGCTAGAAAAGGAATTTTCCTCCCAACTCATTGAGGTTGTTGGCAGACTCCAGCTAGTTCCAGCTCTAGCCCTGTTACTGCAGACTGTCAGCCAGGAACCTCCCCCGACTTCTGGAGGACTCCACATGACTGCCTGTGTGGCCCCTTCTTCAACCTAACCACACACAGCACATGGAGCCCTCTCCTGCTTTGGGTCTTCAGCTTCCCTCTGCTCTCTCTCTGCCTTTGAGGGCTTTTGTGATAACCCTTAGTCTACCTGGTTAACCAATTAATCTCTCCATTTTAAGGTCAACTTGACACATAATCATGGGAGTGATAGCTCATGCCCACTCGTGATGTTTGGATACATTACTAGTCAGCTGGCTGGACTCCGTTTGCTCTACCTGCACAGAAGATCGGATGAGAAGTTCTAGTGTTGGCGATCCCAGGCCCTTGAGTGCCCATGGCCTACAGGACAGGCTGCTGGACCCAAACACTTACAGCCCGTGTCCTGAGAGCTAGAAATTTATTGTTCCAGCCTTTCAAAGCCAACAACTTATACTCTAGGAACTCAAACTGGTGATTCATGGGGCTGGGCTACAACCCCTTGCTCCCAGTCCTTAGTGACTACTGTCATTCTCCGTTTTCAGAGAGGTGGCTGCCCAGCAGACGGTAGCAAGCAGCTACAGCATACCTTCTACTACTCCATTCTCTGATTGGCCTCAGGTTCAGGGACCCTCAGCCCCACAGCAGCAAGTGTCACAGCACTAAGACCTATTCAACCACTGACAATGGTTAGTGTCACAGAACTCAGGCCCAAGGTAGCTGAAATCCCCAGCAGCCTTCTGGAAGCTTCCAGAGACCAGGATCCAGTTTCTCAAATTCAGCTCTTCACCACTGTTGGGTGTCATTGCTACCCCAGCTGCGCTGTGGGACTCTGTGTCTGCCCTGTCACTGCCTGTGCCACTCTTTTCACCACGGCCACCACTCAACTACTGCCTTCCTGTCCTCTCCTCATATTACCAGCTTGACATACTCTGCTAACTATAAAAATCTAAAGTCGTCAAGAAAAGACCACTCGGGCTGGAGAGATGGCTCAGAGGTTAAGGGCACTGGCTGCTCTTCCAGAGGTCCTGGAGTTCAATTCCCAGCACCCACATGGTGGCTCACAACCATCTGTAATGAGATCTGGTGCCCTCTTCTGGCCTGCAGTCATACATGCTGTATACATAATAAATAAATAAAACTTGAAAGAAAGAAAGAAAGAAAGAAAGAAAGAAAGAAAGAGAGAGAGAGAGAGAGAGAGAGAGAGAGAGAGAGAGAGAGAAAGAAAGAAAGAAAGAAAGAAAGAAAGAAAGAAAGAAAGAAAGAAAGAAAGGAAGGAAGGAAGGAAGAAAGAAAGAAAAGACCACTCAAAGGAAGCCTTCTGTTAGGCCTAATAATACAGTACCAGGGCAACACAGGAGGGTGTCTGCTAGCTGCCTCATAGACTGAGTTTGAAGAGCCTGCTTATGCAGCCAGATAAAGGGTACAGCAAGGGTGTCTGCACAAGTCATAACAGTCCCACATGCAAATGAAGGACTATGCTTATACTAGTCCCAGGCTTCTTACTGGGCCACCATGAGAAGTACCCACCCACCTCACCCAACCCAGCTTGGGTAGAAATGGCCATAGAGTCATCTAGAATTCACCAAGGATTATAATGGGTGAATATAATACCTAGTGCAAGCTCTGGAGGTTGGAGGGATGACTCAAAGATTAAGAGCATTAGTTACTCTTCTAAAGGAGTTCAGTCAGATTCCCAGCACCAACATGGCAGCTCACAACCTTCTATAACTCCAGTCCCAGGGATGCAATGCCCTCCTTTGGCCTCCACAGATACCAGGCACAGACATGGGGCACAACTATACGTGAAGGCAAAACATCCATATAAATAAAGTTAATTATTTTAAAAAAATAGTTGTGGCTAGAACAGTGCCTACAGGAGCCAGAGTTGTGCTTCAGCAGCAAGCAGCTGTGAACACTGTGTAACTTCTCCAAGGTATATACAAAGTGTTCAGAGTGCTGACTATGAACAGTCCTTTAATCACAGTAACTGGTACGCCAGGGTGGGACCCAAAAGCTGTCTACTATGGAATAAAATCACCCAGCCTCTTTATGTCCCACACACTTCAGCCTCTTTAAAGGAAAAAGTAAGATGGAAATAGTGGCACAAGCGTTTAATACCAGGACTAGGAGGCAGAGGCAGGTGGATCTCTGTGAGTTCAAGGCTAGCCTGTTCTACAAAGTGAGTTATAGGTTAGTCAGGGCTGTACAAAGAGAAAATTTGTCTCAAAAAAAAGTTTTAAAGGAAAAACAAACATTAAAAGATCCAATTAAAATAAAGACATTAACATTAATCAATTACCAATGCTTAATTTCTTTGCCAGTGACTCCAAGAGACATGAAAACCTCTAATCTATCTCAGATATGAAAGTATGATCCTTTGGGGACATATTTCAGAAATTCTGCCTACTAGAGAGAAGTTATATATTTGGTAGTATATATTAAGTAGCAATAACAAATAGACCCCAGACTTCAGTAGATTAAGAGTTAGACCTAGATTACTCTCTTAACTGTCCCAGGGAAGGTCCCAGGCCAGTAACTTTTCATCTCTAACACATTGCTTCCAAAGAATGCTACTTGCTGTCATGAGGAATCAAAGAGAGAGTGAAGACAGAGACACTCATATGGGGGTGGGGGAAGGAGAGGGAAAGGGGCAGGGGATAGGAAATACTAACTCTAAAATCTAAAGTAGTCAAGAAAAGACCACTCAAAAAAAAAAAAAAGCTTCAATTGGGTCTAAGATTGAAGTAACAGGGCAACACAGGAGAGTGTCTCCCAGCTGGCTGTTCTTCAAGCACTATTGATCATACTCCATCAGCAACTGGAGCCACACAACCACCTTGATCTTTAAGGAAAAAACTAAAATAAAGCAGAGCTGAGTACCATGTGCTCACCATCTCTATTACAATGGAGGAGAGGGAAGATGACCTCTGACGGCCAGTAGCGATCTTCCTATGAAGGTGAGCATGAACTCACTGAGCTATGAATTGACAGGTGCTTACAGCTTTGGCCACGTAAACCATGCATGCCAATGTATTCTAATTTTCTAAGTGTTTTAATTGCATTTTTAGATGCCCAAGTTGGTTCTGCCTGAGAAATTAATTTTTAAAAAGAGAAGCCATGTATCAAAGTACCTAGATACAAAAAGTAATAGCTGTCACAAGAGAGTGTAAGTAAACTTGAGTAAATCAGAGAAATCTTACATGCTGAAAGCTCTCTACTCTCTGGGAGGTTATGTGATACTGGAGTCTGACTTTAGCCTGGCCTGATTCCCTGTGCAGTCCAAACTCTATACTTAGCAGTCACCTTCCAATTGAAAGTAGAAGTTGGCATTTATATTGGGATATTTTTCAAGAACTTTTTGTTTATGCCTGTGTTGTGTGCCTGTATGAGTTTATGTGTGCCACATATGTGCAGGTATCTGCAGAGGTGTTGGATCCTCTAGAACTGGAGTTACAGGCAGTTGTGAACTGCCCAAGATAGGTGCTGGGAAATGAGCCTGGACCCTCTGCAAGTGCAGTTCTTAACCACTGAGCCATCTCTCCAGCCCCTACACTAGAATATATCAAACAGTGGAGTGCTATGACCCTGGATGGATTTCAGAAAGATGAATTTGGCAGTCAGCACATATAGATGAACACAAAGGAAGCTACCAATTAGAAGGCCTAGCTGGAACAGGTCACTGCAGTAGTGGCGGTCCAGACAAACAAGGAGGCCGATAAATGAGAAAAATATATGGTGTGGAAATTCTGGAACTTGTTAATCAGATTTTTGGAAGAGAAGAAAATAGAAATAGTAGATTAAGATCTTAATTGCCAAGTCTGAGTAAGACTATTTTGAGCAAAGTGAGGTGAAAGCTAGCTGTTGGGAAGGAAGGCAGGGAGTTCAGTTTGGGGCATGTTTCAGGGACAGCATTTGACAATATCCACTGGCAGCCGCCTAGGCCAAAAGGTGTTGTCATCATGCTCTCAATCCTGAAAGGCTCTTCACAAAAATGAGAATTGAGATTCGGGAGCTAGGTGTAGGGGAAGGGCATCTGAGACAAAGAAACATGACAGAGAGATCAAGGTGCCGAGAAGGGCATCCTTGGGGGCACGGCACTGTGAACGAACCCCACGAGGTAGAGGACACATGAGGGAAAGTGACAGAAGAATGGTATCAGAGGTCTTAGCACACAGGGAAGATGAGAGCTGGCCTTCAATAGTTTGGGAAGTCAGAGAATAGTTATGAGCTCCAATGAGAAAATTCCTGGAAAGGGTTAAGGATATATGGTATGGGCTCACTAGAGACTGTAAAACTAAATGCAAGACTCTCAGAGTCATCTCAGAGCCGCCCATCCAGACAGTGACCCATCCACAGCTTCCCTAAGAAATGCCTTCTTCTCCAAGCTCCACTTCTTTAACTTTTTAGTATCAGTTCTCTGAATTTCTGGGTTCTCTTTTAGCTTATCAAAAAAGACTCAGACCCAGGGGGAGGGTATCCAATTTAGTACCACACAGGAAAAAAATGAGAGTCAGTGCTTCCTCTGTAATGAGACAACAGAAAACAGGTGTGGGTCTCCAAAGGCACTTGGATGGAGGCACATGGTCCAGCTGCCCTTCACTTTTCCCCTAGGAACTGACTTTTCAGTGTAAGTTCTGAGTTTTAATGATTCCCTCCAGTTGATGTGTGTATGTACAGATAGTGGGTGAGTTTGCTGTGTGTGTTAAGGAATTGGAGCTTTGGGGCTGTAGGGCAGGATGGGTACCTGGTGCCTGGTCCCCCGTGTAAGTACATGGCTCACAGGTAGTGCTAGCAAAGTGGTTCCAGGAGCCTGTGAAGCTGGATATGGACATGCTCTCTTGCACCCTAATTTGCACAAAACTGATGGTGACAGATGTTGGAATGGAGAAACAGGCTCAGAGACACGGAGCATCAAATCTAGAAACAGTGAAGGAGCAGGCGAAGAGACCCAGACACTGTTCTCCCACTGCATCTAAGAGTCACCTTCTAAGAGAAAAGAACTTTGAAAAAGGATATGAAAGCTTCAAGAACAGCGAAGGTAAGGTCACAGGTAGCCAGGCAGGAACAAAACCAAGGAAGGCTTCCCAGGTGACATGAGAGGACATCAGCCCCTAGAACGGGGGTGTAAAAGAGAAGTGTGGGTTCTCCGCTGGGAAAGGTCAGTTCTGTGAGTCAGAATCCAGAGGGACCGAAGCCCATGCAGCCTGTGTCAAGAGAACACGAAGAGGCCAGCTGGCTTTGGACAAAGGTGCTGAGAGGTCCCCAGGCGCTGAGGAGCAGGGGACAGTAAGAGACCTGGCTGGGATGTACTGATTGTGCAAGCAAGGTCCCACAGCTGTCCCACAGCTAAGCCCAGTGCCTAGCATGGTTTTGCATACACATCCAGCTGGTCTCTTTGGCAGGAGCTCTCAGCTCAAGAGTGGCTTGCACAGAAAGATAGCAGAGTTTGTTTGATTTTTCTCCAAGGCTGTCTCCTCCAGTCCGTGGTAGGCTGTCTCCATAACTCTGCTCTGCCTGCCCTGTTTTTCCCAGGGGCTTTGGCCTTCACAGCCTGATTCATTTAAAGGACGGCAGAGGCCTGAGGCTTGGCGCGAGTCCAGTAGCAGGGGACTCAACATCCCAGCAACCAACTACAGAGTGAAGACAGGTCTTGTCTCTCTTGACCCTCTCAAAATAACTTCAGGCCCACCACATGCCGGCTGGCTGGGTCCTCGCAGAGAGGAGAGATAAAGAAAGATGGAAGGCAGCCCCTATTCCTTCAGTGGCAGCGCTCCATCCTTCAGGACCAGGGGCGCTTCTGACTGGTGGGTCAAAGGTGTCATTTGAACTAGCACAGACTCCGCTCCCCCTTACAAAGCATTAGCTCATACCTTATTCCCTCTCCTGTGCTTCCATAGGTTCATCTACTCTTTCTGTCTCCTTCCCTTCTCAAACTTTAGCTGCCCCTGTGTGATCTGGGGAGCCTGTGACAGCAGACTCCAGGCTCCACCCACAGAATGTCTGGTTAGGGAGGGAATGGGTGGGACCTGGGAATTTTCATTTCTAACAGATTCCCAGATGACATTCTGGCTGCTGACCTAGGGTCCATGCACAGCGAGACACTGACTTAGCTACTCCATCCAGCTTGGTGAGAGGTGGAAACCGCCTCCAAGCCCTGCACAGACTCCAAGTTCAATCAATGACTATCAATTTCATTGACTGGAAGCAGTGAAGGGTAGATTGTTGATCGACTCTGGGATCCCATGGACAACTAGCTCTGTTATGGTCAGATCTATTAAGTTAGTGGGAAACTCAAGGGTGCAGGCAGAACAAAAGGGAAGGGGAGGCAAGCCTAGACAGCACACAGTGTTCAACAATGGATGGATACCTTTCAAATGATCAGAAATCACAAAAACAACCATGGTAGATTGAGCCCCTGACATATGCCAGGCTTATTCCTGAGATCTGTGTGCAAACATCCCAAAGGAGATACGACATAAGGACCATATGAACACTTATTTTACATATGAAGACTCAGACACACAGATTCAAACCCAAGGTCGCATGAAGCCCTAGCTTCAGGACACTGTCCATTGCCTTTAGACCCTGCAGGCTTCATCACCAAGCCAACCCCTCTTTGGGGAAATAGAGGAAGTTGGAGAACTGGAGGTTGGAAGTAACTATGCTTTAGAGAATGATATAGGGTCTATGGAATCAGGCTCCCTGATTCCCAAAGGATGCTGTTTTCTGGTGCATGAACTTGGATGATTCCTTCCCCCTCAGCACCTCACTTCCCTGAACTATAAACTGAGAATAATAATTCCATCCTGTTGGGACTTCATCGAATTAAATGAGAACCAATGCTAAATGCCTTGCACAAGCCTGCCCCCTCTGCAAGTTGGAATGACAACTCAGAGCTGAAGTTCGACTTTTTGCCCAACAGCTTTGGTATAGGGTAAGAAGCGGAAGAGAGAAAGAGATGCAGAGGCCTGTGGAGAGGTGGTTGCTACAGGCCTTGTGAGCTCTAGATCTCTGAGATAGGGAGCAATATGGACACAGAACTTACAGAACCTGGCCATTTACAGAACAGTGTCACTAGAAGGGGCTAGACACAGCTAACCTGGAAACCCTTATTCATAGGTCATGTGCAGTTTGGACACCTATGGGTGAGAGTCATACATAATGATGCCACATTCAGCTCACAGTTCTAACTTGCAGTTAGCCTTGCCCCATGGAAGCCTCTGTCCTAAGACTCCAGTTCATCCAGAGGACAGAACATAGGAGGTCCCTATGTGGCCTGATGGGCAGCCCTGGATGCTGCAGAGAGACCCTCTTGAGTCCATAATGACAGGCGGCACCCACTAGCAGTGCTCTCCACTCTGTGAGCTTCAGTCATGTATGAAGTGCAAATGACAAACTGGCCCAGACCTCCATGGCCATGGTGTAGACACCAGCCTCAACACAAGCAAACTCTTAGAGACATCCGGCTGCTGTCACCCTCAGTATCACTGTCACTACCATGTCTAGGTCAGGCTTTCGAAAATGAAGTCTTGGCTTTCTCTTTTACAGAATGAATACACAAACATGCTATAGTCTCATGAGATTGTTCCAAAATGTAAATGAAATAGTGTATATCAAGTGGCTAGCATAGAGTAAGCAAACAAACATGAAGGGTGATTTCTAGCTAGAGGCATAGAGCAGCAGCTCTCAACCTGTGGGTCATGACCTCTTTGGGAGTCAAATGAGCCTTTCACAGGGGTCACCTAAGACCATCGGAAAACACAGATATTTGCATTATGATTCACAACAGTAGCAAAATTACAGTTATGAAGTAGTGATGAAGATAATTTTATGGTTGGAGGTCACCACAACATGAGGAATGTATTAAAGGGCTGCAGCATTAGGAAGGTTGAAAACCACTGGCATGGATAGTCCTGTAGCCAGTGTGATTGGCTGTTTTGATTTGCTAGAGACTGTCTTGGAAAGCCTTCCATCCCATGCAACCTGAAAGAGTTATTCACCCTAGGACAGCAAACCTGGCTGAGCCCACCCTCACTCCCCTAGGCAGTTCAGGGAGAATTTTTTGGCCCTTGTCAACAGGCCACCAGATGAGCCAGGCTCTGTCCTTCCTCCAGGAGCTAAGTGATCCCAGAATGCCAGGATCTGTACTAAGGACAGAGAGGCTCAGCCCGGCTCAGGGAAGGCAGAGACAGATGTAAGCTCACAGCCAGGCTCCCAGGGCATCAGACACGTGACCAATTACACACCAAGGGCCAGAATGGCTGAAGATGGAGACTGTCTCTGAGGGTCCAGCTAGACTAAGGGGAGGGAGAGAACAACCAATGTCATGGTGATGAATAATTCAGGGAGAGGAAGCCAGGGGCGGGAGGAGCTGCCATGGGGCCCCTGGCCTGTTCTCAGCCTCTTCCTGAGCAGGAAGCCTCCCAGCTGAGCCTGGGAAGCAGTTATCACTGGTGGGTGATTAAGTTACTAATCCTTCAGGGAGAAGACATTTAGAGGCCCATATTAAAGCAGTGCGAGGCAAAATTACATTCCGTTTCAATTTAGTTTAGCAATTCCCGTGATTTAGTTAAATGAAAAGCAATTGTTCTAATTAATAGTATTGAATGTTATTCATCAAAAGTGTCAAAACAGCTCCATGGCTGCATTTGTAGCCCGTTCTTCTGTCAGAGGTATGGATAATTCCCCAGGATGGGGTGCGACTGTGATAGGGTGTGGGGGCTTTGGGGGGAAATGTCAAAGGCAGAGTAGGTATTTGCATGCACATAGCTTATGTACATGTGACCTGAGAGTGTGGTTAGATGGGTACATACATCTTGTAGGCATAGGAATCCCAACTGCACCCCAGTATACATATTTACATGCAGTTATACATGCATACGTGTCAGTGTGCATGAGTGACTGTGCAAGTGTGTGTGTCTGTGTATTCCTGGCTGTTCACATGGATGTACAAATGTACATACGTGCCCGTGTTTGTATGTGGATTGACACACATGCACACAGGTACTTCAATAGTTGTAGATACAGAGTATGTAGGTGTGTGCACACAAGTGATCGTGAAGACACATTGCTATCCAAGAAGACAGACACAATGTGAGCAACCCCAGATGTGTGCACTGGGGGGGGGGGAGGGAGGGTTACCTCCACAAGGATGTGAATGGATCAAGGTGAAAAAATGAAGGGGGTCTGTCACCTCAGCAACTTAAAAGCAGGCCCCGCTGGCTCTTTCCCTACATCATAAGTGATTTCTTGTCACTGAGGTGCTGGCATTCAAATGTAGTTCTCTTTGGGTCTGAGACTTTTTCTCATGCTCACCGCTAGATTATCAGGATCAAAAAGTGACCTTGGCATACAATGAGTCCCCATCACGTATCTTGATAGACCGGATTACTGGTGGCTGGCTGGATACCGAGAGAGAGGTAGATGTAAAGGCACATGATGTAAGGATGGCTAGTTTGTTAAGAGGATAGATGGATGGGATGGGAGAAGAATAAATGGATGGCTGGGTGACTATTCGGCCCTCTGCCCCCCCCCCCCAGTTGTGGGTGGGTTCACCAGTCTCATCGCTTCAGTGTGAATCCCGCGTTTTTCTGGCCTTCAGCACCAGCTCTACAAAACCTGCTTGGAAAATTCCACCCTGGGCAGTCAGCAGGCTCAGAAGCCTCACACATTGCCAGAATCAACCAAAGCCAAATACTGCCGAGCTCAGAGCAGAAAGGGCAAGGACTTCTTTGGAGACGCTGGGAAAAGCTCAGTACTTCTGGGATAACAGGAAAGAAAACAGGCCAGGCAGGCCCTGAGGGATTTCAATAAAAAAGGGTCCTGCAGGAGCACATCCACCCTCAAGCCAGGACTCCTGCCTCTGGCTTATGTACCTGGGCTGCAGCCACCAGCTCTTGGCTCCTCCCAACCTGCATTCCCTATGCCTGATATTCTTCCTACCCTACACCTTCCCCAGCAGGGAAATCCATGTCCGTCTATCCTCATGCTCATGTAGCTTACCAGCAAACCCTTACCACAGCCTTAAGGTGATAGAGGATATCTAGACCAGGCTCCCATCTCCTCTGTCCTCACCTCCTATTCAGCCCTGGACCTTGGATCTCTCTGGAGTTTACCAGATCCTGGAGATGCCCCAGGACACTCTTCACCAGGTTATAGATCCTCCCATGGGCATTTTGAGCTGAAACAGCGGTTAACCTGGCCCACCTGCTGTCATGTCCTGCCCCCTAGTGGCTATTTATGGCCATACACTATCCTAACCATGGCACGAGCTCCAGCCTGATGCCCCCTATTCCAGCTTCAGCCAAGAAAGGACCTCTGAGTGCTTGACAACCTCCACAATGTCCCCATCACTTCAACACACACACACACACACACACACACACACACACACACACACACACACCTCTAAGTTATTGACGACCTCCACAATGTTCCCATCACACCCTCAACACACACATACACACATACACACACACACACACACACACACACACACACACACACACACACGGACCTCTGAGTTATTGACAACCTATACAATGTCCCCATCACACCCTAACCCCCCCCCACACACACACAGGAACCAAATACCCAGTTTTGGATGTGCCAGACAGCCCAGGCTGCCCATGCAAGTGTCCATCCATCTTGATGGTGATTAGCACAGAGGGGAAGTGTTAGGATGTGATCTCTGAACCCACTGAGCTCATAAAGACAATAGCTAGGACGGTGACAAGAGACACCAGGCGGCCTGTCTATTTTGGGGAGGCCCCAAGTAAAGCTGGTCTGCACCAAGGGCATCCTGGAGTTCATTAATCTACGTGGGAGTGACAGAGACAGGATAGAGGGTCCTGGAGACCTTCCGCCAGACGTTTCCTCCCAGCCTGCCAGGCCCCGCTCTCTGCCTCACTCATGGAGCCCCTGGCCTTGGCCTCCGGACACTCAGCTTGCCAGCTCTCTATGGTAGGGCAGCCACCTTCCTCTCCTTTCAAAGTTTTTTTTTTTTTAACTGAGAGATTAGAGGCCCTGGCCTTTTGGGGTCCAGTCTTTGTTCTGTCCCTGAGGATAGCAAAGCAAGAAGGAAAAACACCTCCCCTGACACACCCAGGCTGAGGCAATGGAGAACCTGTCTGGAAACAGCCTCTGGTTCCCATGGTCCAGTCTCCATGGAATTCAGGGGGATCAGAAGCTTAATTGCTGGAGTCTCAGGCCCAAGAACTGGCTAGAACCAGAAAGCTCTTCATTACATATGCAGCTGCTGAGCATCTGTCTCTCTCCTCTCCTTCTTGCTTTCTCCTATTTAACTATTAAATGGGCAGTAGCTTGAAATCAGCCATGATGGAAACATTTATACCACAGAAACTGCTGAATGGTGTTAGGCCACGTCCTATGTCCAGGCTGAAAATCAAGAAAGCCCAATGACCAGGTCAGCACCAAGGCCCACAATAGTTTTAAAGCCACAGAAACTTGGACTACATAATGTATACAGTTCCCAGCACACTTGTTCCAACACACTCGTGTCTACAGTGTCAAACCTGGGGAGCATGAGGGTACTAGGTCAGTCCTAAGAGTCAAGAGATATGGGTTCTACCCGTGGACACTACTCATATCACTTCATCTCACCAATCCTTCATTTTCAACAATAACATAGGGTCAGGAATACCTACCACAGAAGAGAACATCATAGGATTGTGCTATGGAACCAACAGTACCTGGTAATTGTCATCAACTCCTGTCCCTGTCATTGCAATTATCCTTACTTTCTTCATATAGGAGTTCAAGGTTAACATGAGACTGGACACTTCTAACATAATAAAGAGGTCTCAGTCCTTTCCCCTTATACTGAGTGCATTGAAGGCATACCACACCAGGGATGCCAATGATGTGGTGTGCTCTCAGATCCTTAGAGAACGAAGGATTTCATCAGCTGCTTCACTGGTCATGTCAAAAACTATCACCAGGGGCAGAAAAGGTGACTCAGGTTCTCCTCAGAAAAAAATACCACCTCAGATCTCTGGGTGAAGGCCCCATCTCATTTTGTTCTTCAGTCCACAAGAAAATGTCCCTTAGTGCTGGGATTAAAGTCATGTGTCACCACACCCAGCCTTAGAAAATATCTTTTAAGTGTTCAGGGATCCAGCCGGGCAGTGGTGGCGCATGCCTTTAATCCCAGCACTTGGGAGGCAGAGGCAGGTGGATCTCAATGAGTTCAAGGCCAGCCTGGTCTACAGAGTGAGTTCCAGGACAACTAGGACTGTTACACAAAGAAACCCTGTCTCAAAAAATCAAAAAAAAAATTCAAGGATCCACAAAAGCAGTGTCTTCTTGTGAGTGCTTCAGCAAAGCTTGTGCTTGGGAGAGCCAGGAGAGCCGAGAGTGATGGACTAAAGAGAGGCAGAGGATAGATAGATAGATAGATAGATAGATAGATAGATAGATAGATGATAGATAGATAGATAGACACAGACAGACAGACAGACAGATAGGCAGGCAGACAGACAGACAGACAGACAGATAGATAGATAGATAGATAGATAGATAGATAGATAGATGATAGATAGACAAACAGATAGACTCATCTGGGTGCAAGTCCATAAGCAATTGTTTTCATTTCTTTGAGCCTCTGCTTCCATCTCTGCAAAAGGATAATGATTCTGACCTCAAAATGTAAGGTCACCCAGTCCCAGAGGGAAATAAAAGAAGTACATTCTCCCTAATATGCAGATCCTAGCCTATGATATTTATATATAGATATATTTTTCTTATATATGTGTGTATATACATATACATAAACAAAGCAAATATATGTGTAGGTAGAATATAACATGTAGAAAAAGGAACATGGTAAATTTACCAAGAAGAAATGGTAAATATTAAGTGAGGAGGAAGAAATGGAAGCAGGGAATGGACATTTGAGTCATGAAAGAGGGTATCATGCTAATTGCTTTTTTAGTTTTAACTCTGTTGTGGATTTTACATGGACTTAGTATTTTGTTGTTGTTTCTCTCTCTCTCTCTCTCTCTCTCTCTCTCTCTCTCTCTCTCTCTCTTTCTCTCTCTCCTCTAGTGTGTATGTGTTGTGTGTGTATGTACGTGTGTGTTGAATAAGTGGATAAAAATATATTTGATAATGAAAGTATAAAATCCAGTGTGAGGCTCCACAGCTTTGGAATGGCTATTCTAACTGTATAGACGTTCATTGAGATGTATAGACTGGCTTAATTTCATTGTGTATAGGGTTTTTTTTTTTTGCAAGTTCTTTGTAATAAAAGTTTTTTTCTAATAATCCAAGGGGAAATTTCTGGCACACAGTTCTCAGCACAAATGTGTCTTCAGTCTTCTATGTCACTATACAGAGCTTTTACATAAGGACTCCAAACCATGACACTGTGTTCCTTACTGCCAAGCAGAACCTGATTAAAACTCTCCCTTAGTTACTCAGTTAGAACTGGTGCTGGAATGGATGAAGTTTATTCCACAGAACAGTCACAACTATCTTAGTTACTTCTCCATTACTGTGACAAGACACCATGACCAAGGAAACTTAGAAAACAAAGGATTTAATTGGAAGTTCATGGTTGCAAAGGGTTTCCGTCCATGACCATTGTGGTGAAGAACATAGCAGCAGGCAGGCATGCATGGCGCTGGAGCAGTAGCTGAGAACTTACATCTTGATCCACAAGCATGAGGCAGAGAGAGAGGCAGAGAAAGCTAACTGGGAATGACATGGACTTTTGAAATGTCCAAGCTCACCCTCAGTGCCACACCTCTTCCATCAAGGCCACACCTCCTAATCCTTCACAAATAGTTCCACCAACTGGGGACCAACTCAAATATATGAGCCTATGGGGATCATACTCATTCAAAGCACCACAAGTCTACCTAGATAGCAACATAACCAGAGTAGCAAAATCAAACAAGGACAGGCATGTGACCAAAAAGACAAAGCGTGACCAAAAAGACAAAGCATCAAAAACCTTAAATCTTAGCACAAGACCAAAATGATGAAGACTTATTATGATGGGTGCCTGAGGAAAGATGTCATCATTGATTCCTAAGCCCTTCCCAGAATGCATGTGATTACCTACATGGGCATGCATATATATAGATTCGTGCGGATGCATGAGTAAGGGCTTGGATAGATGTATCAATAGAACTTTGCATCTGTGGGCTTCCTATGGTCACAATATATTATGTCAGTCTGTACTTCTTGGCAGGTGTGATGGTTAACATTGTTCACTTGACAGAACCTAGAATCACCTAGAAGACAAGCTTCTGAGCATGCCTATGAGGCTCATCCAGATTAGGTAAGCTTATGGATGTTTACAATGGATGATCTAGAATAGGTTAATTGAGATGGAAAGACCCACCTTAACTGTGGGTGGCACTATTCCATGGACTGAGGTCCTACACTTCATAAAAGCCAGAAGGCGGGCTGAGCACTAGCATTCAACTCCCTCTGCTTCCTGACTACAGATGCGATGTGAGCAGCTGCCTCAAGTCCCACTGCCATACTTTCCCTGCAATGATGGAATGATGCTCTTGAGTTGTGACCCCCTTAAACTGCTTCATGTCACAGCACGGAGAAAAGTAACTAATATAGCATATGTATACAACAGAAGAGATATATATACATGTATGTTTTTATACACAACTTGAGTGGGAACCTGTGCTGATGTATGCTAGCATAGGGTTTTACTTGTGAACCAGAGGATGAGAGTAGCTACATGTTCTTCTGTGTGTGTATCTACAGGCAGTATACAGATGGCTGTGAATGTGTGAGTGTGCAAACCTGTGCATACATGCTTGTATGTATTTTTAGGAGCAGATACAAATAAACATGCATAAACAAGACAGTTGGGAGGAGGGGTGACTTAAACACTTAGGAAGACAAACAACCCCCACAAGGATTTTGGAAGCACTCATTATGTACAAATAATGTATATGCTAATTACAAATGACTCCTTTCTGCTCATTAAAGTAGAACTGCAACACTTTATTAGTTCAATTCTGTTCCTCTAAACAGTTGAAAGCAATAAAAAATGGCTTTGGGGTCAAGCAGTAACCTCCATGGGAATTAGGAAGCCATCTCAGGCTATGTGAGTGGTCACCCAAGCCTGGGACCAAGGCATCAATATAGACTCCTCCCTGCGCCTCCACCTTCCCATTCAGACACCAAATTCATCAGGCTCATCTCCTTTGTCCTGTCTCTCTGAGCAGTGTGCTAGCCCTGCCCATACCTCTTTTGTGACAGCCCCTTGGATGGTTGGCCATGTTTCTTCCCCATTGGCTGCAGGACTTATGTCCCCCAGTTCCCATCCATCCACAAGGTGCTGCTGCTGGTGACTCTGACCATTCACAGCCTCCCCCTGCCTTGGAATCACTTGACAAAAACTTGACTCCCACCATGGCCTGACTCCTGAAGAGCAGCAAGGAGCGTGACTCCCGGGCAGCTTCGCAAGCCCATCTTTCACCCGGCTGATGGCCTGGGGTCCAGGCACAGTTTTCCTTGGTCCCTAATGACCTCTTCTTGTCTCCTCTCCTCCACTGGTTGGATTGTATGGGGCAATGTTCATCTGGCTAACTCTGCTGCAGGGAACCATACTTACTAATAAGCCCTCCTCACGTCTCTGTCTGTCATAGCTGAGCATTTCTGTTAGCTCACTCCTTATCTCCCTCTTTAACTAGACTCCAGGCAGAAGCTTGGCTGTGTTGACTTCTCTATGTGTTCAGTGCCTAGCATAGATTCTCATGCAGAAGAAAGAGTAAACATGGGCAGGCAGAAAGCAAATTTACTGAATAAATGTCATTCTTTGCTGCTCAGTTCTCCATACTGTCCCTGAAAAGGCAAGAGCTACTCTGACTTCCTAGAATCCATTTTTGATTGCTATAACACATACTTAAACTCCCCTTCCTGTGTTCTGAGAACTACTCTTTAGTCCCCACAGCCCCCCACCCTTTGTTAACTCCCAGGTCTATTTCATGAATATAGATTCTTTTTCAGGCTGGAGAGGCTGGGGCTCTGACACGCCACCTAGAGGCTGAGAGTGAAACAACTCAGAAACAGAGGACGGCTTGAGCAGCCTCCTGAACACAGACAGGGTGGAGCACTGGTTGTCACAATGTCCAGGTCATTTCTCTCTGAGGATGGGTCAGCAGGGGTCCCCAGTCTCATCTCAGGTCATATACCCAAATCATTCACTGTCACACATTCTAAGTCCTAGTCACAAGCCATGTTTCTCCCTCCTTCCTCTTCCACACCATCCTCCCTCTGTGCCCTTTCTATCCAGATGGCATCTTACCTGGACATCTTATTCCATCACAGAGGTCCTCTTAACCTAGAAAGTCAAGAAATCTGTTCCTTCTGTGATGGTTAGTGACCCAAAATGAGCACTTGTTCATCTCTACCTCCTAGGTTGCAAGCTACACATACCCAAAGTATGGACTTCATAAAGACAATGTATTTAACAAGTTTGACAAGGGTGCAACTGAGAGCATTATCTCCCCAAATACCCACCTCAGTGACCTACTTCCTCCAGAGAGGCCCCAGCTTCTAATGTTTCCACAATCTCCTGAAAGAGTGCCACCAGCTAGGAATCAAGTCCTCAGCACAAGAGCCTCCGGGCGACAGTTCAGTCCTTCTAATGGGCACCATTTGAAAGGAAGAACTTCAGAAGTATGCTAACTACACTTCAGCTGTTTTTAAAGAGTCATTCTAGCCGGGCGGTGGTGGCACACGTCTTTAATCCCAGCACTCAGGAGGCAGAGGCAGGCGGATCTCTGCAAGTTCAAGGCCAGCCTGGTCTACAGAGCAAGATCCAGGACAGGCACCAAAACTACACAGAGAAACCCTGTCTTGAAAACCGAAAAAAAAGAGTCATCCCAAAGCTTTCTTAAATAAAGCAAGCTTTTCTGATAGGAGGATAGGATCAACAGTTAACCCAAAGGAAGAGAATGCACATCTCAAAAGTTTATAACTGTGCAAAAGAATGTGGTATAAGAAAGCCTTACCATTACAGATGGGTGGAAAAATTGTTTAGTCAATAAATGGTGTTGTACAACTGGCTATCTAAATGAAAAGTGAAGGAAAATTAAATCTCACATTCATACTACTTACACACATGGCTTTCATATAAAGAACCTGAGTGGATTTTAAAAAGACAGAAAAGCAATATGAAATTTTTCTGAAGGAAATATAACAAATCAGCTTTATAATGTCCAGAGAGTAGAGTGTAGCCTCTGCATGGTGGTACACACCTATAATCCCAGCACCTGGGAGGTAGACACAAGAGGACCAGGAATTCAAGATCATCCTTGACAACATAGTAAGTTCAAGGCTAGCCTGGGCTACATGAAACCCTGTCTCAAAAAACAGGCAAAAGGTGAGATGTTTAAATATGACACAAAAAAGCACAAATCAAATGGGAAAGATGGACATAATTTTACTCAATAGAATGAACTCTGGGAGAAGATACGATTCCCATAAGTGAAGAGGAAGCCCACAGGTGACAAAGGGTTGATTCCCATGAGGCACAAAAGCTCCTAAAAGCTAATTTTAAAACACAAGCAAATGTTACAGGTGATACAAAAATGCACAAGAAATTGAAACTAGAAATCTAAATAAACCATCACTGACAAACAAAAAGTCCTCAAAATCATGATCAGTTTGGGAAATACACACTTAAACAATAATGTACTGCTTTTTACTGTTCATATTTAAGTTTCTATGTGTTAGGGTCATGGTGTAAGAGAGTGGAAATTTTATTACACTCTTGGTAAAGATATAATAGATACAACTCAGGATTGTAAAAGAGCATTGTGGGCATCTCCATGTAAAGATGCTATTGTGGTTGGAATATGTATGTTCCCCGAACTCAACGTTAAAAATCCTACCATCAATACATTAGGAAGAGGAATGAGTCCTTTGGAAGATGACTGGGCATTGAAGTTACGTAGCAACTTGAAACATTGCCTCCAAGAGGGAGAGGTTACTCCTGAAATATAGGAAGTGAATAAAGTCACGGGTCTGGAAAAGCAAGTTATAAAAGTGGTGAATGACCGCTGAGGGAGGTAAGTCTGGCCAGCTGAGTTCCCCAGGGAAGATTCTCAGACCTGCTGAGCCGCCTGCAAGCTGTGAGAAAGCTCCAGGGCTTCTGACCCCTGAGTCCTTACCTGGGGGGGCCCTTCAGTGATGCGCTGCTTTGAGCCACCCCTGCTCCTCTAAGTAACCCCGACAAAAACTCATTGTTCATCCAGTAGGACTTCAGTAGAATCCTGACTTTTGTTTGTCACCAGTTATCCATCAGGGATGAGTAGACGTGTGTGTCATGTTCCCCAGAAAAGGTGTCACTTTCAATGCTCCTCTTGAAAGCCCCTTCTGCTGTGTGATGTTAGTGTGAGTAAAGACCCCTGTCTTCACAGACCTTGAGTCTGACATCACTTTGAGCTTGGTCCCCACAACTGTGAGAAATAAATGCTCTGCTCTGAACCTGCCTACCTCCTCCAAAATACTTTGTTGCAGTGTCTTGAACAGACTAAGACAGATGTCTGCCTCCATAATGTTCAAATGCTGTCATTTTAGGCCTGAGTCTTAGAGAGGAGAACATATAACAGCATGAATATCTGTGGATATGGATGAATACCACAGTAATTTTTATAAGTGGGAAAATGTAGGCAGAAGCAAGGATGGGGAAATGGGTAGAGTAAGCTTTAGGTGTGGCTGCTGTTCATCATAGCAGTTCAAATGAGTAGGTGATGATCTCTTGGTATTAACATGAGTGGATCTCAATATGTATATTCATTAAAATTTTTTAGAATTATGAACACAGTGCAATAAGATCTATAGTAATTTTAAATATTCAAAACAATAACCCATTCATGAATACAAATTTATACATAAATATTTTAAACATGAAAAGAAATGTTAAATACCAGTTATCATTTGATAATTACCTCATGAGTGGAAAGATGGGGAGGATGGACTGTCCTTCTCTCTAACTATCTGTAGCATATTATTTTACAGCTACTTAATCCAAATACTTAGCAGTGACTATTAAGAGAACGTAGCCATTAATTAGACAGAATGGGAAAAGAGTCTGAATGCCATGCAGATTCCAGTGAGGGTCCCCAAGTGGGCCTCTAGTGTCTTTTAACAAAAAGCAGAGAAGAGCTGCCTTGATGGCAAGCGGTGATTGTGTTCTAGAAATGGTTGTATTAAGACATCAAACAAATGAACCTCTGGTGTAGGGATCAGAACCAAGACCTTAAATGAGTGATAAAGACAGGGATGGTGTCTAGGGTAAAGATGGCAATAGTGGAACCTTGAAATGTACCAAAATGTGATGTCTTCTTATGTCAGAGATCTTGCAACTGTGGCCAAGGAATGACCAAAGAGGTCAAAGCAGAACAAGACCACGGGGTCCCAAGAAAATCTTCCCTCGAAGAAAGGTTCTAAAAGTAGCTAAGGAGGCCAGTGCTGGCTGGTCCTCCATCCGTGAAATTAATTCCCAGATGCTCCCATTAGAAGTAACAACACAAAGCTCTCCATTGGCCTAAGGGTAGGAATCAAATTGTGGTAGACTAACTGATGGCAAAAAGCTTTGTGAGAAAGTCTAGAAACTTATTTTGAAGTTACACTGCCCAGGTTGAAATCCTACCCTTCATTTGTACCTCTGGGCATGTTACTCGGCATCTCCACACCTTCACTGAGTTTTAACTCATTATGTTAGTCGCATCTCAGCACTGTGTAAAATATCTGAGAAAGGAAATTGAATGGAAAGGAAGGAAGGAAGGAAGGAAGGAAGGAAGGAAGGAAGGAAGGAAGGAAGGAAGGTTTATCCAGGCTCATAGTGTCAGAGGTTTCAGTCCATAGTTGATTGGCATCTCTCCCACTATTAACATGTGTTGAAATGGGACATCATGGCAGAGACTGCATGGAAGAACAAAGCTACTCACCTCATGGCTACTGGGAAGCTAGAGAAAGAAGGGGCAGGGAACCATCGATACCCTCCAAAGCATGCCTCCAATGACCCACTTCCTCTAGTTAGACCCCATTTCCTAATGTTCCCGGCATCTCCTAATAGCATCACCAGCCAGGAACTTCAAGCCTTTGGGTACACTGAAGGTCCAGACTAGGACTTTCCACCTCTCTGTCCCAAAGGCTCACGCCCATTGCATAATATGAAATACATTTAGTTCACCTGCATGGCACCCCAAAGTCTTAGCAGTCCCTTCATTGCTTAAAAGTCCACATCTAAAATCTCCAAATCTTAGGGCAAATCTTAACTGTGAGCCCCAATAAAAATAAAAAAGCAAGCTACACACATTTAACATGCATCAGTGGAACAAGCACAGAGCAAACATACCTATTCCAAAGGGAGTGATGAGAGAATATCAAGGCCAGAAGGATCCAAGGCAAGCTTAAAGCCCAGCTGGGTCAATATCAAGTACTACAGCCCCATGGGCAGGTTAGTTTTATCAGCTTGACACAAACTAGAGTTATCTGAAAGGAGAGAACCTCAACCGAGAAAATGCCTCCATAAGACCCAGATGTAGGGTATTTTCTTAATTAATGATTGATGGGTGAGGGCCCAACCCACTGTGGGTGATGCTACCTCTGGACTGGTGGCTCTGGGTTCTATAGGAAAGCAGGCTGAGCAAGCCATGATGAGAAAGCCAGTAATCAGCACCCCTCCATGGCATCTGCATCTGGTCCTGCCTCCAGGTTCCTGCCCTGTTTTAAGTTCCTGTCCTGACCTCCTTCGATGATGAACAGTGATATGGAATTGTAAGTCAAATAAATCCTTTCCTCCCCAAGTTGTTTTGGTCATGATGTTTCATCACAGCCACAGTAACATTAACTAAGACACCACATTTCCAGCACACAGGGTACACAGTAATGTGATATCAGCCTCAAAGAGCTTAGGTAGACACATCACTGTAGCCTCGCCGGCTGCAGCTCACATGATTTAGCCTTTGGGCTGGCTCTGCTGTGTGTCTGCAGCTTTCCTCAATAGATGCTCCACATTTCTGGCATCTCTGGTTTCACCCCCCCACTGCAATCTCAGCTTCGCTCTCATGGCTACATACATCACCCTCTCGGGGACTGTGCACAGGGAATCTGGCTGCTAAACACGGTCTGACATCACAAAACTTCTCTTGATATCTAGGTGACATCCTCTATGACCAGTCACCTCTTGCATTCTGTGTGTCTTCAAAAACAACATCAGCACCAATGACACCAAGCTGACCACCAAGTCAATAGTCCTGCCCACTCAGACCAAAAAGAAGAGCAGCCTTTGAATCCCTGTACAGACAAGCATGGCAAACTTAATCCTAGGGAACAACTTCCTTAATGGTCCTGTGCAAGCACTCTCTGCTCAGAGCAAAGTCCTTTAAACGAGTTAATACAGTTATACCCTTGAGCCTGCAATGAGTATATTCTGGCCAGCTCCTGAGATGCCCTAACAGCATGTTTTGTACTGCCCTGGTACAAATTACTGACTTCTTTTTAGTGACAATAATCTCTTGAGCTTCCTACCACACCCTCCTTGGCTACAGTATTAAATGTGCTTTTATTCTGGCCAATATGCAAGTTTTTCAAGTCTTTCTGTTCTACATTTTTCTTCTCATTGTTACCTGCAAAGAGCAGCAAGTGATACCCAAGCCACTGCCCGAATGATGTTTTTTTTTCTGTCAGGTCTAAAATCTTCCTCACTCAAAGTCTCAGGACACAGATCAAATGAAGGTAAGTCCTTTGCCAGAATCTAAGACACACAGCCTCAAGTCTAGCTCCCAATCTGTCGTGGTTTGAGTAAGAACAACCCCATGGGCTCATTTGAGTGCTTAGTCACCAGAGAGTGAAACTCTTTGAAAGGATTAGAAGGACTACAAAGTGTGGCCTTGTTGGAGTAGGTGTGGCCTTGTTGGAGAAAGTGTCACTGGGGGTGGGCTTTGAGGTTTCAAAAGCCCATGCCATGTCCTCTCTCTCTCTCTCTCTCTCTCTCTCTCTCTCTCTCTCTCTTCTCTCTCTCTCTCTCTCTCTCTCTCTCTCTCTCTCTCTCTCTCTCTCTCTCCCTGCATGCCACCATGCTCACCACCATGATGACCATGAGTTGAACCTCTAAAACTGTAATAAGTCCCCAGTTCAATGCTTTTTTTCATAAGGTGGCCTTGGTCATGGTGTCTCTTCACAGCAATAGAACAATAAGTAAGATCTGTCTGAGTTGTCATTTCTATCTACAACCTCCCAAATGTTGTCTTTATTCTCTGCATTGTGATCAGTACTCTATTCTTCTAAGTTCACAGCCAAGTTGCTCATTGGCTTCTACTCACATTTCTAGGGCTTTTCCAACTTACATCTCCAAACCTTTCCAAATCCTCCCATAAACCAGTTCCAAGGACTCCTGAACAACATGGTCAGGTATAGCCACAACAACAACCCCTCTTAGCTCACCATTTCAGAGGTTCCCACCCACGATCATTTGGTGCCATATCAGTTGGCTTATGTTAAGGCAGGATATCACAGCTGAGAGTACATGGAGAAAATCTACTCACATCATGGTGTCCAGAAATTGGAGAAAAAGAAAAGTGGACCGAGGATAAAACTAATCTTTTAAAGGCATACCATCCATGACCAATTTCCCCAGTAACATCTTCCCAATAATGCCACCAGCTAAGAAACAAGCCTTCAATACCTTTGAGGGACGGACATTGCATGCCCAAACTCTAACACTCATTTAAGTATTCGTTTACCAAAGTCAATTAAGGCCAAGTCATTTAGCACCTCTACTCCATGTTTTTGATATCTTGGTAAAGAGCCAATAAACATAAAAGTTTCTGGTATTATGAAATATGACTGAAATGGGAAAGTTAGGAATAGTAGCTAGGAAAGCATTATGCTGTTGCTTCATGGGTGAAAGTTGGTGTATATATTTGAAAACTGATACAGAACCAGAAGGGAAAGAGTTTGAAGATTCTGGAGGAGAAAAGATTGTTGTTGGAAATGATAGCTGGAAGAGGTACGTCTGTAAGGTTGAGAAGAATCAGCCGTATGTTGGAGATAGTAACCTTTCCTGCACGCCAAGAACGAGGGCTGACAAGGTGAATGCCAGCTGAGGCACAGAGGAAGGTGGGCAGCCAGAGAAAGGAATGGAAAACACAGAGCAGCTGTCCCTCTCACAGTTTCTGTTTGCTCGATGACCCAGTGTATAAAATTATCTTCTCATTGTAAGAAAAGAAAGAAGGTAGGAGATCTAAAGGTACCAGATACCAGAAAGCCAAGTACTTTGAGGAATAGGAGAGATAAATCAGGGGACAGTCCTGGTGGCACTGGGAACCCAGGAAAGGGTGAGGACCAGGGATTTGCAGAGGATTGGGCACAAACTTGAAAGTATACAAGTAAACACTGCTCTCTCAGTCTGCTCTGAGTTTGCTGATAAATAAGAAGACACTGAAAAAAAAAAAAAAGAAGACACTGGAGCATGCAAGACTCGGGCCGCCAGGTAGGGTCCAGCTAGCTTGACAGATGGTCTGCCAGTGGGTACGTGGGCAAATCACACAGTGGAAGGCTGAAAGAGTAAGGGGGGTAGGCAGGTGAGTAGTCACAATGAGATGGTAGAAACCGAGTCATAAAGCTGCTGTGTAGACCTAACAAGGCTGGCTTGTGTGGGAGTTCTAGAACAAAGATCTGGGGATTCTCAGGTCTATCCTACTACAAGTCAGACTCCAAAGCCCTTGTTTGTGTGACTCGACATCTACCAGGGAACCTGGTTAAACAAATGAAAGTACCACTCTCGTGCTTTGAGATTCCAGGTTGACGGCAGGAAACCTCCATTTTGACTCACATTGGGGTCAGGTTCATCCTGTAGGTGACTGGCCAAGGACTTCAGCTCTGCAGAATATGAGACCCAGGTTGGCTTGGCACGTGGAACCCATCCCAAATCCCTGAAAGACAGAGAAAGCTGGGGGACCCACTGCATCTTCTGAGGCATGAACAGGTTAAATAAAGCTCTGGGAACCTGCATACTTTTATTACATTATAGGGATGTTATTCCATTATAAATAATGCCACGGGATGCATTATTTATACATTTAATATTGGGCTTGCTTATAAGTCAGATCTCTTCACTTTTAGATAAATACTCCATCTGCAGCCCACCTCCAGCAGCCACCCACAGACAGGAGAGCGAGAGGCACCATGCACTCTGCTCTCTCAGACAGCGGAGGAAGAGCAGACACATGGCAGAGACAGCAAAAACCCTGTGATGGGAAGCAGATAATGTCTTTTTGAAAACTAACAGATGGCTCTTTTGAAAGCCCTTTTCAGCTCCCCCTCTACTCTGATAAGAGGGGGGTAAGCAAGATACACTGGAGGGAGCTTTATGGGTTTGTACTCACTTTCCTAAGAGCCCAGAGAGTAGGAGACAGAGACCGAGAGCTTGTGGACGGTGGGACAGGTATGGGTGGGGGAGGGATTGCCGGCTCCTCTACCCAGCTCTGCTGCTGGCGTGTCTCAGGACATTAGACAGGACTGTCTCATTCACAAGACAGGAGCAATAAAGGCCGCTCCTTCTCATTGGTAAAAACATTTGTCCAAACAGAATATTTACCATGGCAGCTTTCCATGTGCCAACTCCTGAGCTAAAACAGCCCCAGAGGTGAATATGAACCTTATCAAGGGCCTCTCCATCTATGTGAAGATAAACTCACCTGAATGTGGCAACGGTTCATGGCACAGCATGATCTTCATCAGAACCCGAGGCAGCCAGCTGTAGAGATCATACATGCTGTTTGTGCATGAAGTCCTAGTTTGCCTCTCTGTTGCTGTGATAAAATGCTGACCAAAAGTGAGCTACCCTAGACATAAAACCTTCCTATCACTATAATATTTTAATCTAGTACAACAATTATCAGTTATGTTCCATCCACTGTCTCTACAGATGAGCACTGAGCACCTACTCAAAGACACAATTTCTGGTGTAGGGCTCGCAGTAGAGGCCAAAACAGCCTGGGTTCTAGTCATTAGAATGATAAAGGAAGACAAGAAATAAGTCAACCAGAAAGATTGTTACAGAAGCCAAAAGCACCAAGAAACTAAACCAAAACATAGCAGACATCTCTAAGCAGTGAACACAAGAGCTAAAACCTGAATGCTGTCGGGTAAAGACAGAGAGACTGAGGTCGGGGGGGGGGGGGGGGGGGGGGAGTGCCAAGACCTTGAAGGATGTGCTGAATTTACACATGGAGAACTGGAGAGAAGGGGTTTCTGAGATGGGGTGAACAAGCAAAGACAGACATCCATGGCAGAGTAAGGTAAGATATTAAAGAGTTCACAAAAGTTGGGAAGGAAGCCACAAGAAAGACGAGTAGGCTGGAGCCATGTGAAGAGATGTAAGACAGCCTGAGAAGTAGGTCTACATTCTCCTTCATAGGTGAGACAGCACATACAGAGCATAGTCAGCTGAAAGCTACCATACCTATGGTAGCTATGGCTAGTGTGGCTTGAAGAGCTTGGGAAAACGAAGGTGGAAATCCACCTTAGAGCTTCCTCAACCATCCAAGCCTTTACATCAGCTCCTCTGCTCCCCTCTTTCACTCTGTAACTCTCAAAAATTCTCTAAATGTTTGGAGTACAGGGCACTGGTGTGGCAATGTTTTCTAGTCTTCTCTATCATGTATCTTCTAAAACTTAGAATCCTGGGCTGGCTTAGCAAGAATCCTGGGCTGGTGAGCTGGCTTAGCAAGTAAAAGGTGCCTGTCCACAAGGCTGATGGCATGAGTTGAGGCCCCAGGTGATGGAGAGAATCAACTCCTGCAGAATGTTGTCTTCCTTCCACACGGGTGCTACCCCCACATGCTTTCCTGTTGCTGTGATAAAACATTGACCAAAACCAAATGCAGGGAGGAAAGGATTTCTTTGTCTTATAGGTCTTATAGGTTGCGGTTCATCATCGAGGGAAGCCAAAGCAGGAACATAAAGGCAGGAAATAAAATGGACACCATAGAGGAATTTCTACTTACTATCTTGCTTTCCATGGTTCCTCAACTTACATTCTTATACAATCCAGGACCACCTACCCATGGGTAACACCACCCACAGTGGTCTATGACCTCCCACAATACCCCCACAGACATGCCCACAGGTCAGTCTGACAGAAGCAATATTTTTTCTTTTTTTTAATTATTTTAGCTTTTATATGTATGAATGTTTTGCCTGCATGGATGTTAGTGCATGAGGAGAACAGAGAGGGAATGGGATTCCCAGAACTGGAGTTACAGATGATAGTGAGCTGCCATATGGGTGCTGGGAATCAAACCAGGGTCCTCTGGGAGAACAGCCAGTGCTCTTAACCACTAAGCCATCTCTCCAGCCCCAGATAAAGACAAGTCTTCAGTTGAGGCTCCCTCTTCCCATGAGACCCTAGTTTACATCCAATTAACAAAACTAACCAGCATACATGCCAAAGCATGCACACATAAAAGTAAATGAATAAATGGATACATATAATTTACATTCTTTAGAAACTTAGAGGCCTATGTCTTAGAATTCTGCAGAAAAGCACCATAGAAACTGGTGAGCCAAGGACTTTGGTTCCTCATAATGTTGTCCAGTGGCATCTTCCTGGATTGATTATTGTACCATGTTATCACTAGAAAATGGAGAACCTGGGTGAAGTGAAATTTTTGTAATTTTTTTACAATTTCGACATGAGAGTAAAATCAAAATCATTTCAAAATAAAAAACTAGGAAAATTATCCAACAAAAAAACACAGTGGTTGGATATATTTGATCTCTGGCCCTCCAAAGGACAATCTCAGGTGTCCAGTAAGTTAAAAGGCCTTTGATGCACAGTGAGGAGATGGCTGTCTATCAGAATACCCCCTCCACCAGCCACACACACAGATGCCTCTCTGGTCCATCTAGTCTTCTCTCCATGGGTAGAATGGAGTTTTCTGCCCATTCCCCTCTGCTCAATGCCCTGCAATGGCTCTACCTGCCACTTAGACTCAACAATGAGATCTTGGCAAAGCTTTAATGCACCTGATGACTTGGTCTCTGGCATCAAATCTCACATGGGGTTCCTTGCTCTCATTTCTCCACTAACTAGTCAATAGTGCCCTGAATGGCATCATCCTTACTATGTAGACCAGGTTGGCCTCGAACTCACAGAAATCTGCCTATGTCTGCACTCCTAGTGCTGGGATTAAAGGTATGCACCACTACACCCAGCATCTTCCTTGAGTTTTGAGACAGGGTCTCTCAGTTGCCTGAAATGCCCCCAAGCAGGCTAGACTGGCTGGCCAGGAAGCCTTGGGAATCTGCCTGTCTGCAGGAGGATGCCAAAACTGGGATTACTGGCATACTCACCATGCCCAGCATTTTTTATGTGAATTATGGAGGTGCCACTTAGGTCCTCTCATTTGCAAGACAAGCATTTTATCTACTGAGCCATCTCCCTCCCCAGCCCCTGCAACAGATTTATTTGATCTTGCCATTGGATACTCAGCCTTTAACATAGTGAAGCCGATGTGCAAAGAATGGTTGGGGTAGGGGGTGAGATAAAGAAAGAAATATACAGTGATGTGGACACTCCAGGCTGGCCTCAGTAGACTCCAGACAAGAGGACCTATTGCAGATGGATTTGTGCTCCCTTCAAATCATACGTTGAAAACCCCAGTCTTCAGTAACCTCGGTGCATGATCACATTTGGAAAGAGCATCCTTTTGAAAGTGATCGGCATTAGAATGGGCCCTGATCCAACCCCACTGGCATTGTCACAGGAGGAGACCAGGACACAGATACACACAAAGAAAAGACCACATGAAGACACACCAAGAAGGTACCAACCATCTGAGAGCCAAGGAGAGAGGCCTCAGGAGAACACAAACCTGCCCACAGCTCGGTCTCAGATTCACAGTTCTGAACAGTGAGGAAAACAAAGGCCTGACGTTTAAGCTGTATAGTCGGTGGAAACTCACACACACTAACACAGATTCCAACTCATCCACCCAGTGTGCATCTTGACACTGTCCTGCAGAAAAGGGACCAGAGAGGCCAGGAACACTGTTGATGTCATTAGGTGCTGGGGGTGCTACCATCCCTATGGTCTGATTGCTGTTTTCATTATGTTAAATGGGTTTGTTGCATATAGGAGGGAGAGGAGGGATTATTTAAGGAGTAAGTCCCTAATTCTTGGGACCACCACTGCTGCCCACTAGCTCTGAGCCCCTGGAGACTGACTCCCGCTGGCCTTACATACATACATACACACACCTCAACTCCCTTTCTAAAATTCAAGCCCTGATGTAACAGGGAAGGTGGACACTACAGCCTCCTTGCTGACTTCCTGCAGGGTGATCCAAGGACTGCTCTCCCTCTGAGCCATGGTGAGCCGTCTCCCCACAACTGTCCCAGCCCAGGTCAGCCGCTTCCTTTGCTCAGCACATCACGGTAATAAATACGGTCTGAAGCAACTCCAGCTCTTACAGCCTTAATAAATGGGTTGCCATAGTGGCAAATTCAGACAGGGAGAGCATCTTTTCAATAAAGGCTGAGAGGGTTATTAATAACCTTAATGTAGTGCCTCCAGAGTCATACCCTCACTCTCTTCCCTGGGCCCAGCACTCTCTGATGGACCAGCAAAGCTGCCCTGCTGTGCCCACCATAGGGTAACCCATGAGAAATATAATCCTTGTGCTAGAGCAAGAGGGTTGGGCAGTTCACAAGGGGGGCATGCACCCACATCTAGTTAGCTATCCGGTGTCCTTAGAGCCCTTTCCACAGGCCAGGAAGAGCAGGCAGCACAGACTGAAGGCTGAATGGAGTCACATTTTCACAGTGGACAGACTGAGCTCCAGTCTAGCTAAATGCTCATCCAGGCCAAACCTAGCTGTGTTGTTTGACATTGAAGTGCCCCCCACAGGGTCTGAGGACACAGATAAGTCAGCAAAGTGCTTACCCTGGGTCACAGCTTCAGCTATCAACTTGACACAATCTAGAGTCACCTGGAAGAGGGGGCCTTAAATGAGGAATTTCCTAGGTCATATTGGCCTGTGGCCATGTCTATGAGACATATTCTTCATTTCTAATTGATGAAGGAGGGCACAACCCATGGTGGGTGGTGCCATTCCTAGACAGATAGGCATAAGAAAGGTAGCTATTAACCCAGTCAGCAATGTTCCTCTAAGCTCCTGCCCCCAGCTTTCTGCCTTATGTTCCTGTCTAACCTCCCTCAAAGATGGACTGGAACCTGGAACTGTAAGATGAAATAAACCCATTCCTCTACAAGTTGTTTTTGGTGAAGGTAGAACACCATGAGAACATGAAGACCTGAGTGCCATCCCCTGCACTCATGTAAGAAGCTGAGAACAGTGACACATACTTACAATCTCAGTGCTGGGAAGCAGAGGCAAGAGGATAGCTAGGGCTTGTTAGCCAATCAGTGAGCTCCAGGTTCAATAGAGATCCTGACTGAAAAATCAAAACAAAACAGAAAACCCCAAGGTAAAGTTTACATATGATGAGACACCCAGGATTGACCTCTGGCCTCCACATACACACCTTAAAAAGAAGCCCCTGTCATCCCCAATGACTTAGCTCTTTTTGGGTACCTCCAACAATATGTGTGGTCATTGAAAAGGGTCATCATGTACTATTCACTCTTCGATTTCCAAGCCCACAGCAAAGTTCCATGCTGTTCTCTTGAACAGAGTGGATAACTTCTGAGCAGAAATAGCACAAGCCACTTTGGGGATGGACATTTCATAGCTGATAGGGAACTCTCCAGACTCCTCTTAAGGAAATTTGAAGTGGGGCTGTTCTGCCAGACTGAGTCCCTGGATGACCAATAGATTGTGAGCACAGACCAACCCAAAAGGACTTGAAACACAGGCGGAAGATAAAGCTGGGTTGGTCCAAACCAGGAGTCACAAACTTTTTCTGGCTTAGAGAGCTAGATAGTCCCTGTGCAACTATTAAACTCAGCCACCATAGAACAAAAGAAAGTCTAAACAATATTCAAGCAGATGGCAGGGAAGGTCTCAACTGAACTCCATTTTTTTAAAAGGGACAATGGGAGGGACTTGGGTCACAGATCATGGGAGATATGCCAAACTTCATTTGAAAACACACCTGTCCTGATGGATAAACAAACCCTTATCTCCTTCTAATGCCTATACTGTTTATTCATCTAGTCCGTTGACTGCCCACTTCCCCCAAATAGAATGTGAGTATCTTGAGTCCAGGAGTCTGCTGTGTCCCTCACTGAAAAAAAAAAAAAAAAAAAAAAAGCATCTAGCTAGAGCGGGTGAGCAGCACATTTTCTCAACAAATACATGCTAAGCCACTATTTGTGTGACCGTTAGGCACTTCAGCACCCCGAGCCTGTTTATTCAACTGTAAACGAGAGGGAGAAATCAGAACCAACACTTCCAGGGTGCTAAGGATGCTTACTGGGATGATGATGTGCAGAAGGTGTGATGCATGGTGGGGGTCCCCAAATGGCAGTTTGCTCTTTTTTATATGTCTGGAGCTAAGCCTGAGCCTGCAGGAGCCTCTTTGCCCTTCCTACTCACTGCTCAGGGGTCTTTGATGCAAAGTGGAAACACAGGGCTTAGAGTCGATGGTGATTAGGTGGATATAGATCTGCATAGCAGAAAGATAACACCCTGGGCTGTATCCTCTAACTAGGGAACTGACATATAATCACCCATGAAGCAACCTACAAGCTACCTGTTTCCATAAATAAAGGTGTGTGTGTGTGTGTGTGTGTGTGTGTGTGTGTGTGTGTGTGTGTGTGTACAGGTATATGTGGGTGGGTGAATGTGCGTCCGTGTATAGGCAGGCCAGTGAACAAGCTCAGGTGTTATCCTAAAGAACACTGATTACCTCCTTTGTGACAGGGTCTCTCATTAGTCCAATCCTTACCATTTAGGCGAGGTTTGGCAGCCGGTGAACTCCCAGGAATCCTGTCTTCACCTCCCAGCTCTAGTGTTACAAACACGAATGATGCTCAGCTTCTTTGCATGAGCTCTGCAGATCAAACTCTGGTCTTCATGCTTGCAAGGCAAGCATTTTACAGACAAAGCTGTCTCCCCAGCCCCTGCAAATAAAGTCTTCTATTGGAACTCTGCTATCCTCATCTGCTTAGATGTCTCCTCTGGCTGCTTCTACATTCCTGTAGCAGAGCCGAATCCTTTCAGTAAAAACTGTCTGTCCTCAAAGGCTAAAATATTTTCTTTCTGGTCCTTGACAGAGACCTCTTACCAACCTCTGTTGCAAATGACTGTGGAGTCAAGAAGGACAGATCATGTCTTTCTCTCCTATGATTGCATCTGGCTGGCTGGCTTCCATGATCTGAGAGCAATAACTGACAATTTGGTCCGTCACCTTTCACTTCATAAGAATCTCCCATCTGGAGAGCTTCTTGACTCTGGTGCTACCACGCAGTACATTCCCTCCCTCCATGGCCTCTGCATAATGAGACTTCAAAACGTTCCCCATCACTCACCCATCCATGTCCCGAATCATTTGGCAAAGATTTACTGAGCATCTATTGTGCAATCGTAAACAAGATAGATGCTCAATGGTGCAGGCAAGCTACTCTACCCGCCCTATCCTTACATGACACAAGAGAGATCGCTCAGTCAGTCAAGTGTGTGCCACCCAAACATGAAGACCTAAGTTCAGTCCCCAGCACTCACATATAAAGCCAGGCACAGTGGCATATACCTGTAACCCCAGAGCTGAGCAGGTGAAGACAGAGAGATCACTGGAGCTTACTGACCAGCCAACCTAGCCTATTTGGCTAGTTCCAGGCCAGAGAGAGATCCTGTCTCTAAAATAGTAGGGGAGGGGGTGGCTCAGAGGAAAGACACCTGTGTTTGACCTCTGGCCTCTACACAAATATGTATGCAGGCACACAAATGCACACACCTGCTCATACATC